>NC_066509.1:36905655-36959646 GCF_024679095.1 Eriocheir sinensis
CAATACCACATGGGAAACACTCCACTATCCACCACAGAGGCAGAGAAAGACCTGGGACTATATTTTACCAGGCTACCAGTGAGGGGATATCCAGCACACCAATACCACATGGGAAACACTCCACTATCCACCACAGAGGCAGAGAAAGACCTGGGAGTGTATGTTACCAGGCTACCAGTGAAGGGATATCCAGCACACCAATACCACATGGGAAACACTCCACTATCCACCACAGAGGCAGAGAAAGACCAGGGAGTGTATGTTACCAGGCTACCAGTGAAGGGATATATAGCACACCAATACCACATGGGAAACACTCCACTATCCACCACAGAGGCAGAGAAAGACCTGGGAGTGTATGTTACCAGGCTACCAGTGAAGGGATATCCAGCACACCAATACCACATGGGAAACACTCCACTATCCACCACAGAGGCAGAGAAAGACCTGGGAGTGTATGTTACCAGGCTACCAGTGAAGGGATATCCAGCACACCAATACCACATGGGAAACACTCCACTATCCACCACAGAGGCAGATAAAGACCTGGGAGTGTATGTTACCAGGCTACCAGTGAAGGGATATCCAGCACACCAATACCACATGGGAAACACTCCACTATCCACCACAGAGGCAGAGAAAGACCTGGGAGTGTATGTTACCAGGCTACCAGTGAAGGGATATCCAGCACACCAATACCACATGGGAAACACTCCACTATCCACCACAGAGGCAGAGAAAGACCTGAAGTGTATGTTACCAGGCTACCAGTGAAGGGATATCCAGCACACCAATACCACATGAGAAACACTCCACTGTCCACCACAGAGGCAGAGAAAGACCTGGGACTATATGTTACCAGGCTACCAGTGAAGGGATATCCAGCACACCAATACCACATGGGAAACACTCCACTATCCACCACAGAGGCAGAGAAAGACCTGGGAGTGTATGTTACCAGGCTACCAGTGAAGGGATATCCAGCACACCAATACCACATGGGAAACACTCTACTATCCACCACAGAGGCAGAGAAAGACCTGGGAGTGTATGTTACCAGGCTACCAGTGAGGGGATATCCAGCACACCAATACCACATGGGAAACACTCCACTATCCACCACAGAGGCAGAGAAAGACCTGGGAGTGTATGTTACCAGGCTACCAGTGAAGGGATATCCAGCACACCAATACCACATGAGAAACACTCCACTGTCCACCACAGAGGCAGATAAAGACCTGGGACTATATGTTACCAGGCTACCAGTGAAGGGATATCCAGCACACCAATACCACATGGGAAACACTCCACTATCCACCACAGAGGCAGAGAAAGACCTGGGAGTGTATGTTACCAGGCTACCAGTGAAGGGATATCCAGCACACCAATACCACATGGGAAACACTCCACTATCCACCACAGAGGCAGAGAAAGACCTGGGAGTGTATGTTACCAGGCTACCAGTGAAGGGATATCCAGCACACCAATACCACATGGGAAACACTCCACTATCCACCACAGAGGCAGAGAGAGACCTCGGAGTGTATGTTACCAGGCTACCAGTGAAGGGATATCCAGCACACCAATACCACATGGGAAACACTCCACTATCCACCACAGAGGCAGAGAAAGACCTGGGAGTGTATGTTACCAGGCTACCAGTGAAGGGATATCCAGCACACCAATACCACATGGGAAACACTCCACTATCCACCACAGAGGCAGAGAAAGACCTGGGAGTGTATGTTACCAGGCTACCAGTGAAGGGATATCCAGCACACCAATACCACATGAGAAACACTCCACCATCCACCACAGAGGCAGAGAAAGACCTGGGAGTGTATGTTACCAGGCTACCAGTGAAGGGATATCCAGCACACCAATACCACATGGGAAACACTCCACTATCCACCACAGAGGCAGAGAAAGACCTGGGAGTGTATGTTACCAGGCTACCAGTGAAGGGATATCCAGCACACCACTCCCACATGGGAAACACTCCACTATCCACCACAGAGGCAGAGAAAGACCTGGGAGTGTATGTTACCAGGCTACCAGTGAAGGGATATCCAGCACACCAATACCACATGGGAAACACTCCACTATCCACCACAGAGGCAGAGAAAGACCTGGGAGTGTATGTTACCAGGCTACCAGTGAAGGGATATCCAGCACACCAATACCACATGGGAAACACTCCACTATCCACCACAGAGGCAGAGAAAGACCTGGGAGTGTATGTTACCAGGTTACCAGTGAAGGGATATCCAGCACACCAATACCACATGAGAAACACTCCACTATCCACCACAGAGGCAGAGAAAGACCTGGGAGTGTATGTTACCAGGCTACCAGTGAAGGGATATCCAGCACACCAATACCACATGGGAAACAGTCCACTATCCACCACAGAGGCAGAGAAAGACCTGGGAGTGTATGTTACCAGGCTACCAGTGAAGGGATATCCAGCACACCAATACCACATGGGAAACACTCCACTATCCACCACAGAGGCAGAGAAAGACCTGGGAGTGTATGTTACCAGGCTACCAGTGAAGGCCAAATCCGTGACCATCACAGCGGATGGGTTAAGCTAAACTTGATAAACTGAGATTTGGAGAGAGGACCCCATGTGTATCATGTATATCACAACTAAGTAAATACAACTAGGTATGTACACCATTTAAAACCACAGAGCAGAGAACACCTGAGCCCGGCGACATCATTCTTTTCTTTTGAGAGTGTTTCTCGCGGCAGAATGAGTGAGCATTCACACCTTTAACTTTATGGTAATCATTGATGAGTCACTGTTGAGGAAAAAGTTAATGGATAAGCATAAGCCAGTGGAGAGGGAGAGAGGGAAGTGGAGAGGGAGAGTGGTGAGGGAGAGAAAAGAAAATGGGGAGAGAGAGGGAAGTGGGGAGGGAGAGAGGGAGATGGGGAAGGAGAGAAAGTGGGGAGATAAAATGGAAAGTAGGGAGGGAGGGAGGGAAGTGGGGAGGGAGAGAGGGAGAACTGGGCAGGGAGAGAGGGAAGAGGGGAGGGAGAGAGAGGGAACTGGGCAGGGAGTGTGAGAAAGACAGCTTGGGCAGTAGTAGTAGTAGTAGTAGAAAGTAGTATTGAAGAATGGAGGTTGGGTAGGGAGTGTGGGGGGCAGCAGGAGCAGGAAAGGGGATGACAGAGGAAGGGGTTGGGTTTTAAATAACAACTCTACAGCATGTCACAATCCACTGCCTCCAGAACAACAAGCCAAGCCACCAAAACTCTGAGCACCTCACCACTAAAGTTATGATTTCGTTGTGGTCCAGGAAGTCCTCAGAAGCTAGCATGCCTCTACTACACACACACACACACACACACACACACACACACACACACACACACAGCCTTAGTGATGGAACACGGGCGTCTTGTGCTGGACTGAACTCTAGTGGTGAAGTACAGAGGGTTGTATTGAAGGTAAGGCATCATGACATATTCTAAATCTTACTGTAGAGCGACATCACTCCAGCAATGTTATCACTTCCATCCCATAGCTTGTCCAAATCTACTTCCCTTCCTCTCCCTCTCTCTCAGCCATCCCATCTACTACTACTACTTTTTTTTACAATAAAGGAAACAGCTCAGGGGCAAAAGAAAGAAAACAAAAATGAAAAAAAAAACTACCAATCACTGCTCCTATAAAAAAGTTGAGGAGTGGCCAAAAGAAATCAATTTACTATTACTACTACTACTACTACTACTACTACTACTACTACTTCCACTACACAGCACTCACCCGTCCAGTCTTGAGGTGAGCTGCTTGGCCAGGAAGGGAGAGTGTGGATGGGGCAGCCGTGGCCACCCTCGCTGTGCTGGCCTCTGCCCTGCCTGACGATGGCCTGCCCTGTATGCCGGGCATCCTTGTGCCTCAGCCCCACACACCCTGAGGAGAGGAGGGCAGCATGTGAGGGGGAGTTGCTCACAAAGAGACTGCTGGGGGAGTGGACCGGGCCTGACTGTTGGCTGTGTGAAGGGTACAGGCAGGAGGAGAGGGAGGGAGGGAGGGAGAGAGGTGGGGAGGGGGAGAGAGAAGTAAGAAGAGAGGGAGGGAGAGAGGAAAGTGGGAGGGAGAGAAGTAAGGAGAGAGAGAGAAAAATAGAAGGGAAAGAAAGTGTGGAAGAGAGAGAGAGAGAGAGAGAGAGAGAGAGAGAGAGAGAGAGAGAGAGAGAGAGAGAGAGAGAGAGAGAGAGAGAGAGAGAGAGAGAGAGAGAGAGAGAGAGAGAGAGAGAGAGAGAGAGTAATTTTTTTGTTTGTTTTTACAATAAAGGAAGGAGATCAAGGGCAACAAAAATAAAGTGTATAAAAAGCCCACTAATCGCTGTTCCTATAAAAGAGAGAAGTACAGACTATAGTCCAACCAAATTGTGGAGTCCATTTGGGCGCAGGCTCCCGCGGGTCCTTTCCTCCCTCTGCTCTGCCACACAGGCCAACACCTGTCCCTTGCTCTCACATGTAAGGCAAAGGTAACACAGGAGAGGAAGGGACAGGTGTTGGGACTGTGTGGCAGAGCGGAGGGGAGAAATGGACCCGCGGGAGCCTCCGCCCAAACGGACCAACAATTTGGTTGACTATAGGGATGTACCGATACCAAAATTTTGACCGATACTGATACCCCAATATACCGATACCTGTGCACTGATTAAATTTTTATAGAACAATTCCAGCCACTAAAGGGCAACATCAAATGTTAAGAAAAAAAGACCCACTACGCGTTGCCCCACCACAGAAGGGAAGTGTTAACACACACACCCATGAGTTTCGACAAGGGGCGAGAGGGGAGGCGCCTCATGAGGTCTACTTGACTCAACTAGGTTAGCTTTATTAATTGCCACACATTTAGGCAGAAGACTGTGAAGAGATCCCCAGACCCTGGCAGCGACCGTCTGAGGCAGCCAATTGAGGCAAATGAGGCGAGTGGAGTGGCTCCGCCAATCCCGCGCCGAAGCTACTAAACCTGTATTGTACGCGTCCGCGGTGCCAAAGGCTACACTGTATACTAAGTATTGTACACAGTACCCTCTTGAGGTTCGCGCTTGCTTCATTCCGAGGGTATGGCACTAAACTCCAGGATCGCGAAACTCGAGGTATTGAAATCCATGTAAGAGCGCTCATTGGTTCCGACCTGTGGAAACTAATGACTTTTGTTTTTTGTTTTTACTTTACTCCCTTGTTATCACAATTTTTTCGACTTTACTCCCTTGTTATCTCAAAATACGTACCTTGGTAATAGGCAGAAAATTGGAAGTGAGAACAGGTTGTTTTAAGCCGCAGTTGAAGGCGGCTGTCTCACAATTGGCTGGCAGTTCTGAATACACGCTTGTGATCCACGTGGTGTCGTCTGCTAAAGTAAGGGTAGTCGCTTGCGGTCACCCGTGGGGCAGATGGACAAACCTAGATTTTTCTGGTAGTTTTCTGTGTTATGAAATAATCTGGTAACTCTTTATGTTAAAAATCATTAAATCACACATATCATGACTGACTTTTCAATGCCTATTGAATGTAAACCGCTGCCGCCGCCGCAAAATAGCTCGCAGAGGTTCAACTTGTTTACTGTTTCCATATTTCCCTCACCGCTCACAAAGATCACAAGCAGACAGACTAGAACAAAACCAGGCAAATTAATACTTTTAATGCTGTGTATTCCCACATGTGTGGTGGACACAGAATGACTAATTTCATCAGGGAGATATTTCTCGCAACACCGGCCAGTGTAGTGGACGTTCTTCTTCTTCTTTTGACCTGTAATGCTTTGTATCGCTTCCTAGGTCCTCCTTCTCCACACTTTTATGCTTCACAACATGCACTTGGGGCCGCTTTCACAGTCATTTTGTTTGCTTTGGTCGTTACCAATGGCGGCGATCACCACTATAGTATTTCTGTGTGAAACTGGTCAATGGGTAGTGGTGGCTGCAGGGTTAGCCCAGCACGGCACTAACCAAACACTTTCAGCATCTCTCGCCTCGTGTGCAGCCGCCACTATCCCGTCGGTCAGTTTCACGTGAAATACTAAGCGACGTCACAACATTACCAGATTGTCGTACTCAGCCGATTATATTTCCCGACATCTTACCCCTAAACTGTCTTCTGGGCTCCAATAACGAAACTCATTTATAGTTATCGTTAAAAGAGTTAGATGTTTCCTGGCAATAGCTAGGCGTCAGAAAGCAATAAATACTATGCTTGAGTACAACAATCTGGCAACGGTGAGCCGCCACTGGTAACGATCAAAACAAACAGTGACTGTGAAAGCAGCCCTAAGTTACTTAACAGTGCACACTTATACACTTCACCCTGAGCTTAGGTGTTTTTCTGTCCTTTTCTCTCGCTGATTTTTCTGTTCTATGCCCTTTTGCTACTTTTCACTATTACTTTTCACTGTCGCTGCCATGCATTACAGGTCAAAAGAAGAAGAAGAAGAAGAAGAGGAAACAACACCGGGAGATCTACAATTTTCACTGACTGGAGAAAATTTTTCTGGACTGTGGTTCCCCAGCACGGGGTGTTCTCTCATCTTGTTAATCAAGTAGTAGGCAAAGCAGCTCTGCCAGTCCAATTTACGAGCCTCTTGGTGGGCCATCTTCCACTGCTCCTCAGCCACTGCCGTCGTCTGTTTGTTTACATGCAGCCGTGAGGTACCCACGCTCGTACTCACAACCGTTTTCCATTCGTAAGAACAACCAACAACTTGCTCCCGGTTGGGCATACAGGCAACCGCGGTTGCCCATGGCCCCAATGGTTGGACACCGCCTTTTAAGGCAGCACGCATGACGCCGACGGTAGGTAGATGTGACCCGTACATTTCAGAGCAACGCGAAACTCGTGGCGGTAATGCGCGAAACTCGTGATGGTAAGAATTTAGGACTAAGCGCTAAACTAGAGGATCGCGAAACTCGGATAGCGCGAAACTCTAGAGGGTACTGTACCTGTATTCAAAGTAATATGAATCATATCGTTTAGTGATGAAAATTAAATCACGGGAAATTCCAAACTGTGTAGTATCATGATACTAGATAATTACATTTTTCTAATATTTTTTCAGTAATTTAGAAAATCCAATTTCTCTTGAACAAAATTATATTTGCAACGAGTGACATGCGACGTACAAAACTACTTCAGGTATTGGTATCAGCAGAAAATCAGCCGATACCAATACTCATATAATGTGCCGATACCAATACTCATAAAATGTGCCGATACCACCGATACCAATACATCGGCACATCCCTAGTAAAAAGTGTCCAAAGGAGAGGTCAGAGTGCTTAAGAATACTGCTTGCTTACCTGCCTTGCCCTGCGCCTCGGCAAGGGTTGTGCGCATCTTCTCCAGCAGCATGAAGGTCTGCCTCTGGTCGCCTTGGCTGGGGCTTCTCATCAGATGCCTCCACTCTGCAGATTTCATTCTTGGCGGCTCCCTGCGCGGCCGTCCTCCACAGGGTGGGGTCACACGCCCCCCTGAACCGTGACGCCTCCTCATCTGAGCTGCTGGAGCCAGACGTGGTCCTCGGCAACACAGCTTCTTAGTCTTCTTGAGGGCTCTATCACTGTGAGCGGCCTGGCAGGTGCTCACGCTCCCCTACACTGCACACCTGGGGACAAGCATTGCACTGAATGACACACCCAGAGTAATACCCCATCCCTCTCTCCTTGGCCCCACCGTGATACCTTACTAGATTTACATACTTGGCTTCTCTTATTTCAACGACACATCAGAGCTTGACACTTTTTGCTCCGACAAAGCGTACTCTTCAACTTCTTTTCCTACTATTGTCCATGGAAATGGCTGAACGGGAGTCAAGTGGAGGAATGCTCCTGTTATGTGGCATTAGGTCTAATTAGATTATTATTATTATTATTATTATTATTATTATTATTATTATTATTATTATTATTATTATCATCATTATTACTGAGATTCATGAAAGGGCTCCGATTACCTAACCTAATCAAAACAAACTCCTACCTAATATAACCTAACTTGACCCAACCTAACTAAAGCATATCTAACATAACTATGACCTAATATAACCTAGCCCCCCAAGCTGCCATGTGCTAGGCCGCACTCTTATACTTTATACTGTTATACATCAATATTTTGCAGTTTCTTTAGTTTTCTGTAAGGTATTAACCCTTTCACGCACCAAAAGTTTAATAAGTTTCTCTTTCCACTGCGACATCCGTCTGGGGCTCCCCAGGGGGCTTTGCGGAATGGCCTGACTGTGCGGCCAAAAAAATTTCATGTTATCAATTTCAGCCACGGGTATTCTTTTTTCCGGGCATTATTATACATCGTTCATTTTGGAAGAGATTGTTCTGCCTTATGAAGGAAAAAATATCAAGGAATGCAAATAAATAGCAAAGTTTACCAAAATTTAATTAAAGAAAAATAAGAAATGCTTACGTTCATCACCTCGTAGCTCAAAACTTCCTGAGACGACTTTTTATGATTTATGTGCCAATAAAAGAGGATTTTTATGAGGATTCCAACGCTATTATTGGAATTTTCATACAACCAGTAATTCTTGAGAAAATGGAGGAAAACTTTATTTTTCTATATCTTCTGTTCTCTCCAGCAGAAGAAACAGCTCAAGGGCAGCAAACACAACACAACGGGCAGGTCAAGGCGGTCAAAATAGAAGTCAGTTTTGTCTGGAATAGAGTTTTGATAATAATAACAGACATAACTATTAGCGCACCGCACTTATTTGCTGTCTGGAACAACTTCGCCAGACGCAATAATGATCATAATAAATAACACACAGTCTCTCCCTGACACTCTCTGCTGGAGTTTTTTTCACTGTTTCCACCATCACCATCATAATCATCATCATGCTCTGTACAAGTGTGTCTCAAATTCTCTTTACTTGATAGTTTCTTAGCCAGATTTTCTACTAGTAACAGTTACTTGTCCCTACGAAAATAAAACAAAATATCGCATCACGGCACGATCACTTTACATCGGAAGTAAGAATAAATTTCAGCAAACTGTAATCCAGGCTTACCAGGCTCCAGAGACAATTTAAAGGGGCAACAGTCCACGCTCACAGGCTGCCTGCTGAGAGGCAACTCAGCCACGGGCAATTATCACATCAAATCCAAGGGCACGAGAGAGTTGACCATTAGTTTAGTTTATAGGTCTAGCTTGGATCTTTGATTCAAAAAATTTTGACGGGAATGGCATCATGGTGCGTGAAAGGATTAATTACTGCACTGCACCAGAGTAATATAATACCGTACAACACATAATACAATGTAAGAATTAGCCTCATGCGAGATGGCTGCCCTTATTTCCATATCAGCCTCCATCCCACATGAGGTTAACTCTGACATTAAGTGTTGTATCATTACTCTCAATGCAGTGCAGTAACTACTAACTAATGACTTTTGGAAAATTGAATACCAAAATAATGATGTATAAAGTTAATGACCGCAGCCTAGCTCATCATATTTTGGCAGCGGAGGGCCAGGTTAGATTATATTAGATTCTGATTTATCAAATTTGTTAAGTTCAATTGTTTACAATAAATATGTGATACACCATTGCTGACCATGGCAGAAGAGGAAGCGACGGTCATCATCATATTTTACGAGGGGGCTGCCTTTAGTGCCATATTAGCAGAAAAATTACACTGACACTAAGGAGCGGCAATAAAGGAAATATTGGCTGTTGTTGAAAAAGGGTCAGCCACCTCTTGCTGTGTTAAAATACATTATGGATGCTTTTTTTGTCCCTGAATGCAATGCAGTAAAGAATGACTTTCAGTTATTAGAAGAAATTTTGATATAACAATGCAAAACATGAAAACACGGGGGGGAGGCGTTAGGTAGGTTGTTAAATTAGATTAGTTTAACAAGTTTAGTGCAGCGCGGCTGACTACCCTTCACCCTTCACATATTCCAGAGTATAAAATATGGATAGACGGATGTTTTACGGCCACTCGGCGTCATCTGCAGAGAATGTCAATGACCCCGATGATGATGCAGGTTTGGATGATTCATCTGATTCAACCTCCAGGACAGAAATGATATCAGTAATGAAGGCAGCAAGGTGGCTTCAAAGATAGCATAAAAGGTGTCCACTTTCTGTCAGGTGTGTGAGGGAAACCCATACATGTGTGTCTCATGTTTTGCCACCAAGCATGCTTGAAATGGAACTGGCATTGTATAGCTTATAAATTATTTACCCCAAACACACAACACATACCATGCCAAACAACCTGTACTGCTGGCCGGGCTTTATATAACCAGCCACCTAAAACATTAAAGAAACAACTCCCTAGTAGAACACACGCCCCACCTTGACGCTCACCACACACCTGTACACCCAACACCTGCCCCAACACCTGCCCCAACACTCACACAGCCCCCAACACCTGCCCCAACACTCACACAGCCCCCAACACCTGCCCCAACACTCACACAGCCCCCAACACCTGCCCCAACACTCACACAGCCCCCAACACCTGCCCCAACACAAACACAGCCCCCAACACCACCCCCCACCCACACAGCCCCCAACACCTGCCCCAACACTCACACAGCCCCCAACACCTGCCCCAACACTAACACAGCCCCTAACACCTGCCCCAACACTCACACAGCCCCCAACACCTGCCCCAACACTCACACAGCCCCCACCACCTGCCCCAACACTCACACAGCCCCCAACACCTGCCCCAACACTCACACAGCCCCCAACACCTGCCCCAACACTCACACAGCCCCCAACACCTGCCCCAACACTCACACAGCCCCCCACACCTGCCCCAACACTCACACAGCCCCCAACACCTGCCCCAACACTCACACAGCCCCCAACACCTGCCCCAACACTCACACAGCCCCCAACACCTGCCCCAACACTCACACAGCCCCCAACACCTGCCCCAACCACCTGCCCCAACACCTGCCCCAACACTCACACAGCCCCCAACACCTGCCCCAACACTCACACAGCCCCCAACACCTGCCACAGTGCCTATGACTCACCTGTCTCCAGTAAAGCTGCTCCCACACTAGGACTTTTCAAGCGCGTCATCACGCTACTCGATCGCCTCAACTCCCATATATGGTAAAATGGGCGGAGCTACGCGGGACTCACCGAGAACCTAGCCGAGGGGGCATTTATGGGACTGCGCAGTCCTGCGCCAGTTGTTTCCATACAGTGAAGATGGCCTAGAGGAGTTTACAATCTATACGGCATAACCTCAGAGGGCCAACGGTCCGCTCACAAGGGGATACGAGAGAAACACTGCATGTTAATAGCCTAGATTGCCCTAGAACTTACAATCTACACGACATGACCTTGGAGGACCTACGGTTCGCTCACAAGAGCTACGAGAGAACGATTACATGTTGAACATTAATTGGGGTAGGAGGGAGTTTGGGTGGTGTGTGCAGTGTGTGTGTGTGTGTGTGGACGAGACGATTGTGTCGCCGGGTCGTCACCAGCAGGTTGAAATGATCGAGGCGGCTTGTGGGCAAAAGGGTATTACTCGCCCCTAAGATATTAATCAGTATGGTAAGCCGGGGACAGGGGATGATGCACTGGGGAGAAGGGGAGGAATGCTTCACTGGGATGGGTGTTGGAGGGCGTTAAATCACTGGGCAACGGAAAGCTGCTTACCTGTAGGTTGAAATGAGGGTGGGTTATGGGCCACTTCATCGCTCTGCGCTCTCTTTATACCGGGGACAGGGAGAGAGAGGATAAAGGATTCCTGTATTACCCCGAGGGAAGGAACCGTACAACGTCCACTGACGTCTGACTCAGACGGTCGCCTCGCCCGTTTGGGAGTTTCCCCCCCCTTCCCCCTCGAAAGTCCGACTCATGAAGCGCGTTACCAACCCCAGTGTGGGAGCAGCTTAATAATAGGAGGATGCGTCCCATTACCAACCCTTCCCCTATCCACCAGTCCCATTACCAATCCTTCCCCTATCCAACAGTCCCATTACCAATACTTCCCCTATCCACCAGTCCCATTACCAACCCTTCCCCTATCCACCAGTCCCATTACCAATCCTTCCCCTATCCACCTGTCCCATTACCAACCCTTCCCTTATCAACCAGTCCCATTACCAATCCTTCCCCTATCCACTTGTCCCATTACCAATCCTTCCCCTATCCACCAGTCCCATTACCAATCCTTCCCCTATCCACCTGTCCCATTACCAATCCTTCCCCTATCCACCTGTCCCATTACCAACCCTTCCCCTATCCACCAGTCATATTACCAATCCTTCCCCTATCCACCAGTCCCATTACCAACCTTTCCCCTATCCACCAGTCCCATTACCAACCCTTCCCCTATCCACCAGTCCCATTACCAATCATTCCCCTATCCACCAGTCCCATTACCAATCCTTCCCCTATCCACCAGTCCCATTACCAATCCTTCCCCTATCCACCAGTCCCATTACCAATCCTTCCCCATCCACCAGTCCCATTACCAACCCTTCCCTATCCACCAGTCCCATTACCAACCTTTCCCCTATCCACCAGTCACTTTCCCAATCCTTTTCCTATCCACCTGTCTCATTACCAATCCTTCCCTATCCACCAGTCCCATTACCAACCCTACACACATCAACCAGTCCCATTACCAATCCTTCCACTATCCACCAGTCCCATTACCAACCCTTCCCCTATCCACCAGTCCCATTACCAACCCTTCCCTATCCACCAGTCCCATTACCAACCCTTCCCCTATCCACCAGTCCCATTACCAACCCTTTCCCTATCCACCAGTCCCATTACCAAACCTTCCCCTATCCACCAGTCCCATTACCAACCCTTCCCCTATCCACCAGTCCCATTACAAACCCTTCCCATATCCACCAGTCCCATAACCAACCCTTCCCCTATCCACCAGTCCCATTTCCAACCCTTCCCCTATCCACCAGTCCCATTACCAAACTTTCCCCTATCCACCAGTCCCATTACCATGCAATCCTTCCCCTATCCACCAGTCCCATTACCAACCCTTCCCCTATCCACCAGTCCCATTACCAATACTTCACCTATCCACCAGTCCCATTACCAACCCTTAACCTATCCACCAGTCCCATTACCAACCCTTCCCCTATCCACCAGTCCCATTACCAACCCTTCCCCTATCCACCAGTTCCATTACTAATCCTTCCCCTATCGACATGACCACATGACTGCCAGGCCTGTTCTACTCATCCACCACTGTTAGTGAACCAGTTTTTGTCTATGTCCTGTCTGAATTTATCCATTCTACACTCATTGTTACGTGTCCTACCTGGTTCTCTTACCATCAGAACCTAATTAATATCCCCCTTATTGAAGCCCTTGGTCCAGGACTAAGCATTCACACTGTGGTTTAAACTGGATAAATTCAGATTCAAGAGGGACATAGGCAAAAATTGGTTTACTAACAGGGTGGTGGATGAGTGGAATAGGCTTAGCAGTCATGTGGTGAGTGCCAATACAATTATCACATTCAAAAATAGACTAGATAAATTCATGGACAGCGATATTAGGTGGGGTTAGATACACGGGAGCTTAGGGTCATGAGTTCTCGTACAGGGCCTACCGGCCTCTTGTAGACTCCCTGTTCTATGTTCTTATGTTCTTCTGTGCTCCAAGATTGTGTGCATTCCTGAGAGTGAGGCAACACAACCCCCGTCATCCAGCAGCTCAGCCATTAAATCTCCAACCAGAGGACGGCGCCACACACACACACACACACACACACACACACACACACACACACACACACATACATACATACATACATCTTATTCGAATTTATAACTAATCTGTTCCTTGTCCCTTATATTTTCTAGCTATTTCTTTTTATTAACTTGTATGTCTGTCTTTTTTGGTGCTTTTCTTATTCCAATTTATTACTAACTAATCTATTCTTCTTTCCTTATTTTTCTATTTACTTCTTTTCATTAACTTCTATGCTCGTCTTTTTGGTTCTTTTCTTATTCCAAATTATAACGAACTAATCTATTTTTCTTTCCTTATTTTTCCAGGTATTTCTTTTTATTAACTTGTATGCTTGTCTTTTTTGGTGCTTTTCTTATTCCAATTGATAACTAACTAATCTATTCTTCTTTCCATATTTTTCTATTTACTTCTTTTCATTAACTTCTATGCTCGTCGTTTTAGTACCTTCCTTATTCCAATCTATAACTAAGTAATTTATCCTGCGTTCCTTTTATTTTCTAGTTATTTATTTTATTAACTTGCATGCTCGTCTTTTTGGTGCTTTTCTTATTCCAATCTATAACTAACTAATCTATTCTTCGTTCTTTATATTTTTAGTTATTTCTTTTCATTAACCCCTATGCTTGTCTTTTTCGTTCTTTTCTTATTCCAATCTATAACTAACTAATCTATTCTTTCCTTACTTTTCCAGGTATTTCTTTTCATTAACTTCTATGCTCGTCTTGTTGGTACTTTTCTTGTTCCAATTTATAACTAAGTAATTTATTCCTCGTTCCTTGTATTTTCTAGTCATTTCTTTTTATTAACTTGTATGCTTTCTTCTTTGTGCTGTTCTTATTGCAATCTATAACAAACTAATCTATTTTTCTTTCCTTATTTTTCCAGGTATTTCTTTTTATTAACTTGTATGCTTGTCTTTTTGGTACTTTTCTTATTCCAATCTATAACTAACTAATCTATTCTTCGTTCTTTATTTTTCTAGTTATTTCTTTTATTAACCTTTGTGCTCGTCTTTTTAGTGCTTTTCTTATTCCAATCTATAACTAACTGATCTATTCTTCTTTCCATATTTTGTACTTATTTCTTTTTATTAACTTCTATGCCTGACTTTTTTGGTGGTGTTCTTATTCCAATCTATAACTAACTAATCTATTCTTCTTTCCTTATTTTTCTAGTTATTTCTTTTATTAACTTTTATGCTCGTCTTTTTGGTGCTTTTTTTATTCCAATCTATAACAAACTAATGTATTCTTCGTTCCTTATTTTTCTATTTATTTCTTTTCTTTAACTTCTATGCTTGTCTTTTTTGTGCTTTTCCTATTCCAATTTATTAAGTAACTAATCTATTCTTCGTTCCTTATTTTCGAGGTATTTCTTTTATTAACTTCTATGCTTGTCTTTTTTGGTTCTTTGCTTATTCCAATCTATAAATAATTAATATTTTTTGCTCCTTATTTTTTTGTATTTACTTCTTTTTATTATTTTGTATGTTTGTCTTTTTTGGTGCTTTTCTTATTGCAATCTATAACTAACTAATCTATTCTTCGTTCCTTATTTTTCTACTTATTTATTTCTATTAACTTCTATGCCTGTCTTTTTTGGTGCTGTTCTTATTCCAATTTATAACTAACTAATGTATTCTTCTTTCCTTATTTTTCTAGTTATTTCTATTATTAACTTCTATGCTCGTCTTTTTGGTACTTTTCTTATTCCAATTTATAACTAACTAATCTATACTTCGTTCCTTAGTTTTTTATTTATTTCATTTCATTAACTTCTACGCTTGTCTTTTTTGTGCTTTTCTTATTCCAATCTATAACTAACTTATCTATTCTGCGTTCCTTTTTTTCTTCTTATTTCTTTCCATTAACTTCTATCCCTGTCTTTATTAGTGCTTTTCTTTTTCCAATTTGTAACTAACTAATCTATTCTTCTTTTCTTATATTTCCAGGTATTTCTTTTTAGTAACTTCTATGCTCGGCTGTTTTGGTTCTTTTCTTATTACAATCTATTAGTAACTAATCTATTTTTCATTCCTTATATTTTTCTAGTTATTTCTTTTTATTAACTTGTATGCTTGTCTTTTTTGGTTCTTTTCTTATTCCAATGTATGACTAACTAATTTATCCTTCGTTCCTTATTTTGCTAGTTATTTCTTTTCATTAACTAGTATACTTGTCTTTTTCAGTGCTTTTTTATTCCAATTTATGACTAACTAATCTACCCTTCGTTCCTTATTTTGCTAGTTATTTCTTTTCATTAACTAGTATACTTGTCTTTTTCAGTGCTTTTTTATTCCAATTTATGACTAACTAATCTATCCTTCGTTCCTTATTTTGCTAGTTATTTCTTTTCATTAACTAGTATGCTCGTCTTTTTTTTATGTAACTAATGTATTCTTTGTACTTTATTTTCGAGGTATTTCTTTTATTAACTTCTATGCTTGTCTTTTTTGGTTCTTTGCTTATTCCAATCTATAAATAATTAATCTATTTTTTGCTCCTTATTTTTATCTATTTACTTCTTTTTATTATTTTGTATGCTTGGCTTTTTTGTTTTGTTTTCTTATTCCAATTTATAATTAATTAAACTATTCCCTCCTTATTTTTCCAGGTATTTCTTTTTATTATTTCTGTGCCTGTTTTTTTTGTGTGTGTACTTTTCTTATTCCATTTATAATTAATTAATCTGTTCATCGTTCCTTATATTTTCTAGTCATCTCTTTTTATTAACTTGTATGCCTGTCTTTTTGGTGGTGTTCTTATTGCAATCTATAACTAACTAATCTATTCTTCGTTCCTTAAATTTTTCAGGTATTTATTTCTATTAACTTGCATGCTGTCTTGTTTGTGCTTTTCTTATTCCAATGTATAACTAACTAATCTATTATGGGCTCCTTGTTTTTCTAGTTTTTTTTTTATTTACTTCTATGCCTATCTTTTTTAGTGCTTTTCTTATTCCAATTTATAACTAACTAATCAATTTTTCTTTCCTTATATTTTCTAGTTATTTCTTTTAATTAACTTCTATGCTTGTCTTTTTGGTGCTTTTCTTATTCCAATTTATAAGTAACGAATCTATTCTTCTTTCCATATTTTTCTATTTACTTCTTTTTATTAACTTCTATGCTCGTCTTTTTGGTACTTTTCTTTATCCCAATCTATAACTAACTAATCTATTCTTCGTTCCTTATTTTTCGAGTTATTTCTTTTCATTAACTTGTATGCTTGTCTTTTTTGGTGCTTTTCTGATTCCATTTATAAGTAACTAATTTATTCGTCTTTCCATATTTTTCTATTTACTTCTTTTCATTAACTTCTATGCTCGTCTTTTTAGTTCTTTTCTTTATTCCAATTTATAACTAACTAATCTATTCTTCGTTCCATATTTTTCTAGCTATTTCTTTTCATTAACTTGTATGTTTGTCTTTTTTGGTGCTGTTCTTATTCCAGTCTATAACTAACTAATCTATTCTTCGTTCCTTATTTTTCTCGTTATATCTTTTCATTAACTTCTATACTCGTCTTTTTGGTGTTTTTCTTATTCCAGTCTATAACTAAGAAATCTATTCTTTCCTTATTTTTCGAGGTATTTCTTTTCATTAACCCCTATGCTTGTCTTTTTGGTACTTTTGTTATTCCAATCTATAACTAACTAATCTATTCTTGTGCAATTTTATAACATCATAGACTCCAGCATTAGTCCTATATACAGAGCATTATGAGAGCATTTGATTTATTTCTTCCTGTTTAGCGCTGTGAATCCCTGATAGCCAAAGGTAAATGTTTGCTTCTGGAACAGGACGTCTTTGTATCGCTGATGAGCAATTTTTTTCTTTATGAACTTTGGAACGCTCTTTGCTGAATTCAACCGGTCACCGTCTGCCAAGAGGATGGAGTAGCACTTTGGTCTTACACCTACAAATTCTGAGCTGGTTCTTTCCCTCACTTCAGACTTGAGAAATCCGAGCTTGCCTTTGTTGTCTGTGTTGTACGAGGAATGTGAGGAGCTAAAGTTACTTGTGTCTATATAACTTTTAAAGGGTTCCTGCGAGTACTCTGTTAATAGATCAGGAGTTTCAATTTCTGTTATTCAGGAATCAGTGTCACAATATACTAGTTTCGCCCGATCCCCGTAATGAACCTTCATGATATTGTAAAAGAAATCATATAGTCGCAGCTTGGACAGCTCTAGGATGTAGTAGCCAATGCAGTTTGGATGATTCACCTGTGAATATTTCTTATGGCGAACTACAACTACATGACCATCATTGAGGGGTACAACGCGTTTAAAGTAAGGACTTCGGGCCAGCTTCAAAAACTTTTCGCGGTTGGTGACAATATCTATGTCTTCACTATATTTGGCCGCGTTCATCAGGAATCGACCAAAAATGCTGTTTGAAATACACTTGATTGCAGTTTTCCTGATAGGGCAAGTAGCACTTTTGCGGGCTTCTATGTTATCCTGAATGAAGTCCGCAAGAAAGTGCTTTTGCTTAAACATATAAATAGCATGTACTTTTAACAACCCGGCCTAGTTGAATAAGCAGTTTAAGGAGGGACAGAGCAAACAGCATTTTCTCCTGAGCAACATGTGTTCCAATCTGTTTTATGTTCTTACACGGTACTGGACGGTTTTCTTCTTCATACCATTCGTGTGCGGCTGACGCTATATCTCTATTGATGATATTGTGTCTTCTGATGGTCAGTGGGAGGTCATCCGTTTTCTCAATGACTTCACGTGAGACAGCCTCAGTATCGCACAGAATGAGGTATCCAAAATCGCCATCGGTTGCTTGATTGACCTAGCCCCCCTCCCGCTCAAAAACCAGTGCATTTCTGTCTCATCTAGTTTTCTCATATCTCCACATGGTAACTTCTCTTGCATTACAGTGGGATAAAGACTGTTGAAGTCAAGATATGAAAGGAAAGTGTTTCTATCATGTTTTGGATTAAACTGAGGGTTCGTGTAGATGTTATTGGTGCGTACAAAACGACGCACAACACTTGTGTAGCCCCCACGCACATTTGTTTGAATGCAATGATATATGTGTGGGCTACTAAGCATCTCTAATTCCTGCTGTGTTTTTAACAGAAAAGAGTCGTTGGCAAATCCTGGCAGGCTAACATAATTTACAATATCCAACCTCCACTGGGTTTTCAAAATACCTCTCCACTCTAGGAAGGCATCACATAGAAGGCCAACATCCACTTTTACATAAAGCAACAAATAGTCCATCAGGCTCTGACACCCAGCTACTTTCCAAACATTCTGAGCATGTTTATAATCACTTTCGGAAAGTTCTGCTTCTTGAAGCGAATTGAAAAAATCTTCGCGGGATGGAAGACGTGTCTCAGAAAGTCGTTCCATCGAATCCATATAGTCATAACAAAACACCTGCTTTCCCTTGATCAATAATGGTAACGCAGGTGCTGGCACATCTTTCAACATCTGTTGTGTGCATATGGGTTCGTTCCCATTGCTGATGAATTGGTTCGCTAAGGCCGCGAGTGAACCAGACATAAAGACATACGCGTCAATAAATCTCAAGTCATTTATGATGACTTCATGGTATTTGTGAACTGAATGTTTTGGTCTTAGTTTGATTTTCAAAGTCAGGTAGCGTTAATTCACGCGGGATTAACGACATGTCGTAATCCGCATTATGTGCAATGAGAGTGCGCTGCAATTTGTGATTTTTCATTTGAAGGTTGCATCTATTACAATAAGCTTCAATGTAATTGTTTCCTGATTTTTCATGGTCATGATGTTTTACTCTTTTACCTTTTAAAACCCGTATTTACAGAGAAGACAGTGAGTTTGTTCATTGTGACGTGCCGTATCTTCATCGGTCATATTGATTTTATTTTAGCCTTTAGAAAATTTTAACTTCTTCCAGGAGTGTGGGTTCAGCTAATGTAAGTTCGTTCTATATACAAAACAGTGTGAGTTCAGCTAATGTAAGTTCGTTCTATATACAAAACAGTGTGAGCTCAGCTAATGTAAGTTCGTTCTATATACAAAACAGTGTGGGTTCAGCTAAAATGGTTTACAGCATTACTTCCACAATAGGATCCGCTTTCTACTGTTTCTCCGTTTCTATTCACTATAATGTAAGCATACGCTATGGCAAAGTGATGTCTCTTTACACCCATTCGAAGAAGGCTTTACGAGAATACTCTCAAAGACATAGAATGCTAAATAAGATGGCTCATATGCTCTAGCATTATTAATAAATTTCACAGTATATCCCGCAGGTGGGAATCTTAGTCTTGTGATCATCATTGGGTGCTCAGCAAGTGTTGTCTTGTTCTCACAGGCACACAAATTTCCATGCAGTTTTTCCATGCTGCATGGTTCTTTTTCATTTCCCGCCGAAGGATAGTTTCCTTAAGCAGTTAATTAGAACACCAACGAGGGAAGAAAATATTTTGGATTTGTTGTTAACTAATAAAGAGGACATAATAAGCAGCATTGAGGTTGGTGGTTCATTAGGTAACAGTGATCATAAGGAAATTATATTTAATATTAAATGGGAGGATAGAGTCAGCAGAAACAACACTTAATACCTGACTTCAGGAAGGCGGACTTCGTGGGTTTAAAAAAGCAGCTGCAAAGGCTTAAGAGAGTAAGATCAGAAGTAGCTGAGAGCTTAAACCATAGGGTTCGTTATGTTGGGAGTATAGAACGTGTAAGAATTCCTTTTTCCTGGAGTTCACCATTGGAATACGCGTTCACCTGGGAGGCTCTCCAACAATGTTTGAGCGAAACTGTAGGGATTCAGGAGTATTTATACCCAAATCAACAAGAAGATATCCATAAGGACGTGAATATACAGCATATTTATATATATATATATATAAATATATATATATATATATGTATATATATATATATATATATATATATATATATATATATATATATATACACACACTGGTTTGGCGTCTCTGTGTCGGACTATTTGTCTGCCCAGAGAGAGAATTTGAGATATATCTGACTTATTTAATAACACGAGGGAAGGAAAGGAAGGGAGGGAGGAGGGAGGGGGAGGAGAGAAGAGGGAGGAGAAAGGTATGATGGAAGGAGAGTTGAGCGAAACTCGAGGGAGTCAGGAGTATTTATACCCAAATCAACAAGAACATATCCATAAGAACGTGAATATACAGCATATATATATATATATATATATATATATATATATATATATATATATATATATATATATATATATATATATATATATATATATATATATATATATATATATATATATACAAACTGGTTTACCTTCTCTTTTCCGAATATTTGTCTGCCCAGACAGTGAATTTGAGATAAATCTGACTTATTTAACCCTCTCGCGCACGATGACGCATTTCGTGTCATCAAGGGTAAAAGGTTCTGGCGGACGATGACGCGAAACGCGCCATAAAAGTAAATAAAAAATGATTAAAAATTAAGTTTTCGATGAAAGTGCGTCAAATTTGCAGTTGTTAGGATAAGTTTCTTAATCGTAACATATGGCAATCTATCTAAGGAACGTAGATGAGGAGCTTTGAGTGATTTTTATTTGTTAGGCCACTCTGACGAGAGAAAAAAAAAAGTTTTCTCGGTGTAACTCGGGAACTAATAGACGTATGAGGAATTTGAAGATACCATAAGAATCCTCACTAAAAGGTAAACTCGATGCGGCAACGTCTAAGGTCATATGACACCGGAGAGCAGGCAGAAAATATAAAGAAATGCAAGTTGAGAAAAGAAATAAGAAGAAAGAAGTTAAGAAATGAGATATAAGACATTAATTAATGCAAAATCAGAAAAAAAATGAATGCGTCAAATTTACAGTTGTTGGGATAAGTTTCTTAATAGTAACATATGGCAATCTTTCTAAGGAACGTAGATGAGGAGCTTTGAGTGATTTTTATTTGTTAGGCTACTCTGACGAGAGAAAAAAAAAATCAGTTTTCTCGGTGTAACTCGGGAACTAATAGACGTATGAGGAATTTGAAGATACCATAAGAATCCTCACTAAATTCCGCTTCGGAGCATATAATCGGCTAAAAAAGATGGCCCACAAAATTTCGAGCTAGATGCAGATTTCTCAAGAATCAGAGGGGAATGGAACACACACACACACACACACACACACACACACACACACACACACACACACACACATGATCCCTTTTTCACGGAAAAAGGTAAACTCGATGCGGCAACGTCTAAGGTCATATGACATCTAAGAGCAGGCAGAAAATATAAAGAAATGCAAGTTGAGAAAAGAAATAAGAAGAAAGAAGTTAAGAAATGAGATATAAGACATTAATTAATGCAAAATCAGAAAAAAAAGACTTGGTGCTGCAGTGTTTAGGGTTAGATGGCACCAAATAACCGGAGTAAAAAAAATATATATATAAGTTGAGGAAAGAAATAAGAAGAAACAAGTTGAGAAATGAGAAATAAGAAGATAATGATACAATACATCCAGCAAAAACTTAAATAATTTATCGAGTCTTACGTTCAATGGCGATTTTTTATTTAATTTTCCGAATTGCATTAGAGAGTCAAGTCCTATTCCAGCCTGGTCAATCAACTAATGTCCGTACCCGTTTCCGTGATTATAATCTTGTGGTCATTCGAGGGTCCAAGATCTTTTCTTAACCCTTCAAGTACCCTTTCTACCGTCACCCCCCCCTCCCTGCTGGGCACCCCTACTCCCGTCACCCTCTCGCTTCCGTACGCTAGTCCGAGAGGGGGTGAGGGGGGGGAGGGGGGGGGGTTTGGTGAAAAGGTAAAAGAGATGGGTGGGTGGGTGGGTGGGGGGGGGAGGAGGGGGGTCCAGATACCCCCTCTTCCGTAGCCCCCACGCTGACCCCCCCAACCCCCACTTCCAGTCCCCCCCGCAGAGGCAACCCCCACTTCCGTACATTTGTTACTACTCATTATATTTAAATTAATACACGGAATTGTACGGAGAAATGGAAAAGAGCATTATATATAAATTAATAAACGGAATTGTACGTAGAAATGAAGGCTGCCATCATATATAAATTAATAAAAGGAATTATACGTAGAAATGAAGGCGGCCATCATATATAAATTAATAAAAGGAATTGTACGAAGAAATGAAGGCGGCCATCATATATAAATTGATAAAAGGAATTGTACGTAGAAATGAAGGCGGCCATCATATATAAATTAATAAACGGAACTGTACGGAGAAATGAAGGCGGCCATCATATATAAACTAATAAACGGAATTGAACGGAGAAATGAAGGCGGCCATCATATATAAATTAATAAGCAGAACCGTACGTAGAAATAAATGCGCCATCATATATAAATTAATAAACGGAACTGTACGTCGAAATGAAAAAGAGCATTATATATAAATTAATAAACAGAATATTACTTAAAAATGAAGGAGGCCATTATATATAAATTAATAAACGGAACTGAACAAAGATATGAAGGAGGCCATTATATTTAAATTAATAAACGGAACTGTACGGAGAAATGAAGGCGGCCATTATATATAAATTAATAAACGGAACTGTACGTAGAAATGAAAGAGGCCATTATATATAAATTAATAAACGGAACTGTACAAAGATATGAAGGAGGCAATTATATATAAATTAATAAACGGAACTGTACGGAGAAATGAATGAGACCATTATATTTAAATTAATAAACGGAACTGTACGGAAAAATGAAGGAGGCCATTATATATAAATTAATAAACGGAACAGTACAGAAATGAAAAAGTGCATTATATATAAATTATATATAAATATATTAATAAACGGAACAGTATGAAAAAATAAAGGCAAATATATATATATATATATCTATATATATATATATATATATATATATATATATATATATATATATATATATATATATATATATATATATATATATGTATATATATATATATATATATATATATATATATATATATATATATATATATATATATATATATATAAGCAAATAAGAACGCTGGAGTCTACCAGAGGCCGGTCGGCCTGTGAGGCAGCTCCTTTGACCCTAAGCTCCCGTGTATCTAACCCCACCTAATATCGCTGTCCATGAATTTATCTAGTCTATTTTTGAATGTGATAATTGTATTGGCACTCACCACATGACTGCTAAGCCTATTCCACTCATCCACCACCCTGTTAGTAAACCAATTTTTGCCTATGTCCCTGTTGAATCTGAATTTATCCAGTTTAAACCCGTTACTTCGTGTCCTACCTGGTTCTCTTACCAACAAAACCTTATGAATGTCTCCCTTATTAAAGCCCTTCATCCATTTATAAACCTCGATCATGTCTCCACGCACCCTTCGCCTTTCTAGAGAATGCAAGTTTAACTGTTTGAGTCTTTCCTCGTATGGCAAGTTTCTCAACCCCTGAATCATCTTAGTCATCCTCCTCTGCACCGATTCTAACATTTTGATATCCATTCTATAGTAGGGTGACCAGAACTGAACCGCATAGTCAAGATGAGGTCTAACTAATGCTAAATATAGTTTGAGGAAGACTTCGGGGCTTCTGTTGCTTACGCTCCTTGAAATAAATCCCAGTACCCTATTAGCTCGATTTCTAGCTTGAATGCATTGTGCCCTTGGACGGAGATCAGAGCTCACTAAGACCCTAAATCCCTCTCGCACCCAGACCTACTTATGAGAGTGTCATTTAAGCAATAGTTATGTGAGGGGTTGTTCCTACCTACACTCAGAATACTGCACTTCCCTACATTGAACTCCATCTGCCATTTATCCGCCCAGTCATATAATCTGTTGAGTTCACCTTGGAGAATACTAGCGTCCTGATCCGACTCAATTACTCTACCGATCTTGGTATCATCTGCAAATTTACTAACATCACTACTAATTCCTGTGTCTAAGTCATTGATATAAATAATAAACAAAAGTGGACCTAATACCGAACCTTGGACCCCACTCGTAACACATCCCCAGTCAGATCTTTTACCATTGATTTGCACTCTTTGCTTCCTATTGCTAAGCCACGCCTTGACCCAGTTCAAAACTTTACCCTCTACTCCGTGAGCCTGTAATTTAAGCAACAGTCGTTGGTGAGGAACTTTGTCAAACGCTTTACTAAAATCAAGATAGATTACATCATAATTTTCATTTCTGTCAACCGCCTCAAATACTTTATTGTAGAAGGACAAGAGATTGGTGAGGCATGACCTACCTTTTGTGAACTCATGCTGCGAGTCGTGAATTAAGCTATGTTTCTCTAAATGCTCCCGAATGTTCCTGGCTATTATGGACTCCAGCATCTTCCCTATAACCGATGTTAAGCTAATTGGGCGATAGTTTGAAGCAACTGACCTGTCCCCATTATTAAAAATCGGCGTCACATTAGCTACTTTCCATAGGCTCGGCACATCTCAAGTATTGACCGACATCATAAAGATGTCGGTTAGTTGTTCACTGATTATATCACCTAACTCCTTTCATACCCTCGGAAATATATATACATACATATATATATATATATATATATATATATATATATATATATATATATATATATATATATATATATATATATATATATATATATATATATATATATATATATATATATATATATATATATTTATATATATATATATATATATATATATATATATATATATATATATATATATATATATATATATATATATATATATATATATATATATATATCCCGTACAACGATGATTTACTTGAGTTTTTTTCTTCAGTCCGGACAAGAATTATTAATGTCCTCCACACCATAACCGTCGAATATGTTTTTTCTTAACTGTCTTTTATCATCGTCTCGGCCTCTAAATTAACTCAAGTTGCGACGGAAGACGAAACACAACGGGCAGTATGAAAATACATAAATGTCTATATAAAATAAAGATAACTACAAAACAAACAGGAAATTACATGGAAAAACGGTGCTTCAAAAAAAAAAAAAAAAGAATAGGAGAGTTAGTCGTTGAGTGAAAAAAAATATATATATATATATATATATATATATATATATATATATATATATATATATATATATATATATATATATATATATATATATATATATATATATGAAGACATATATATATATATATATATATATATATATATATATATATATATATATATATATATATATATATATATATATATATATATATATATATATATATATATATATATATATAAACGGAACTGTACAAAGATATGAAAGAGGCCATTATAAATAATTTTAAAAAAGGAACTGTACGGAGAAATGAAGGAGGCCATTATATTTAAATTAATAAACGGAACTGTACGGAGAAATGAAGGCGGCCATCATATATAAATTAATAAACAGAACTGTACGTAGAAATGAAAAAGAGCATTATATATAAATTAATAAACGGAATTGTACGTAGAAATAAAGGAGGCCATTATATAAAAAATAATAAACGGAACTGTACCTAGAAATGAAGGCGGCCATCATATATAAATTAATAAACGGAACTGTACGGAGAAATGAAGGAGGCCATTATATTTAAATTAATAAACGGAACTGTACGGAGAAATGAAGGCGGCCATCATATATAAATTAATAAACGGAATTGTACGTAGAAATGAAGGCGGCCATCATATATAAATTAATAAACGGAACTGTACGGAGAAATGAAGGCGGCCATCATATATAAATTAATAAACGGAATTGTACGGAGAAATGAAGGCGGCCATTATATATAAATTAATAAACGGAACTGTACGTAGAAATGAAGGCGGCCATCATATATAAATTAATAAACGGAATTGTACGTAGAAATCAAGAAAAGCATTATATATAAATTAATAAACGGAATAGTACGTAAAAATGAAGGAGGCCATTATATATAAATTAATAAACGGAACTGCACAAAGGTATGAAGGAGGCCATCATATAAATTAATAAATATAACTGTAAGGGGAAATGAAGGAGGCCATAAATTTAAATTAATAAACGGAACTGTACGGAGAAATGAAGAAGACCATTATATATAAATTAATAAATGGAACTGTACGGAGAAATGAAACAAACCATTATATATAAATTAATAAATGGAACTGTACGGAGAAATGAAGGCGGCCATTATATATAAATTAATAAACGGAACTGTAAGTAGAAATGAAAGAGGCCATTATATATAAAATAATAAACGGAACTGTACGGAGAAATAAAGGAGGCCATTATATTTAAATTAATAAACGGAACTGTACGGAAAAATGAAGCAGGCCTTTATATATCAATTAATAAATGGAACTGTACGGAGAAATAAAGAAAACCATTATATATAAATTAATAAACGGAACTGTACGGAAAAATGAAGGAGGCCATTATATTTAAATTAATAAACGTAATTGTATGGAGAAATGAAGGCGGCCATTATATATAAATTAATAAACGGAACTGTACGGAGAAACGAAGGCAGCCATCATATATATATTAATAAACGGAACTGTACGTAGAAATTAAGGCGATATCATATATAAATTAATAAACGGAACTGTACGTAGAAATTAAAAAGAGCATTATACATAAATTAATAAACGGAATAATATGTAAAAATGAAGGAGGCCATTATATATAAATTAATAAACGGAACTGTACAAATATATGAAGCAGGCCATTATATTTAAATTAATAAGCGCAATTGTACGTAGAAATGAAAAATCATTATATATAAATTAATAAACGGAATTGTACGTAGAAAAGAAGAAGGCAGTTATATATAAATTAATAAACGGAATTGTACAAAGATATGAAGAAGGGCATTATATTTAAACTGATAAACGGAATTATACGTAAAAATGATAGAGGCCATTATATATAAATTAATAAACGGAACTGTACAAAGATTTGAAAGAGGCCATTATATATAAATTAATAAACGGAACTGTACAGAAATGAAAAAGAGCATTATATATAAATTAATAAACGGAATTGTACGTAGAAAGGAAGACGGCCATTATATATAAATTAATAAACGGAGCTGTATGTAGAAATGAAGTCGGCCATCATATAAATTAATAAACGGATCTGTACGAAGAAATGAAGGCGGCCATTATATATAAATTAATAAACGGAATTGTACGGAGAAATGAAGGCGGCCATTATATATAAATTAATAAACGGATCTGTACGAAGAAATGAAGGCGGCAATCAAATATAAATTAATAAACGGAATTGTTCGGAGAAATGAAGGCGGCCATTATATATAAATTAATAAACGAAACTGTACGGAGAAATAAAGGCGGCCATCATATATAAATTAATAAAAGGAACTGTACGTAGAAATGAAGCCGCCATCATAAATAAATTAATAGACGGAATTCAAATATTTCAGCGGTAGAAAATTTACAGAAAAAAAAGCCTCATAAATAAAAAGAGGTTGTATATAGTTGATCCATTTGAAAAGAAAAATATTTCCTTTTACTCGTTTTTTCCTCTTAAAAGACAATTAAGAAAAAACATATCGGACGGTTTTGGTGTTCAGGACGTTAATAATTCTTGGCCGGACTAAAGAATAAATCAAAAATAAATCTTCGTTTTACTGGATTACATTACGTACGTTGAGTTAAAGTTATATATATATATATATATATATATATATATATATATATATATATATATATATATATATATATATATATATATATATACGCTATCCTCTTTTTTCAACCTCCTTTTATAGATTAGGCTATTTCTTTTGTAAATTTCTCTACTGCTGCAATATTTTCATTAGCAACTGGATCACATATCTATATATATATATATATATATATATATATATATATATATATATATATATATATATATATATATATATATATATATATATATATATATATATATATATATATATATATATATATATATATATATATATATATATATATATATATATATATATATATATATATATATATATATATATATATATATATATATATATATATTTTTATTTTTTTTTACGTTGTTGCTTATTGCGCCGGTAGGCATCTTCCCGGTGGGGCCTGATGGTCGGCCGAAGGCTTCTTCCAGGTGGGGCCTGATGGTCGGCCCAGCCCGTTCTGGCGCAGGCGAGTGTTTTATAGTGGCGCCATCTTGCATTTGCTCATGCTGCCCCCCGGAACTCGTTCTTGATTCGCTTGGACGGCTTCCTCTAGAGTCCGGGTTGATGGGTGGTCTTCAGGACAGCATGTGGGTAGTTTTAAGCCACTCGGTGGTGACTGAAAAATCCGAGTGGTGGCGTGAGGATTCGAACCCGCGTCGTCCATCACGCGGCGAATGTGGGTTCAATACGCTACCAGTTCGGCCACCGCCTACCCAATATATATATATATATATATATATATATATATATATATATATATATATATATATATATATATATATATATATATATATATATATATATATATATATATACAATCCTCTTCCTTTAACCTCATTTTATTTATTAGACTTTTTCTTCTGTAATATTCTCCCGCGCTGCAATATTTTTCTTAGCAACTGATTAACTATATACAACCTCCTTTTATTTATTATACTATCTAAAACGCTATTCTCTTCTTTCAACCTCCCTTTATTTATTAGGCTTCTTCCGTAAATTTCTCTACCTCTGAAATATTTTTTCATAGCAACTGGATAAACTATATTAAACCTACTTTTATATTTTAGGCTTTTTTCTTCTACAAATTTCTCTAACGCTGTAATATTTTTCTTAGCAACTGATGAACTATCTAAACGCCCTCCTCTTCCTTAAACCTCCTTTTCTTTCTTTATTTTTTTTTTTTTTTACAGCAAAGGAGACAGCTCAAGGGCACAAAAAAGTAAACATTAATAAAAAAAAGCCCGCTACTCGCTGCTCCTAAAAAGAATCCAAAGAGGTGGCCGAAAGATAGGTCAGTTTCGGGAGGAGAGGTGTCCTGATACCCTCCTCTTGAAAGAGTTCAAGTCGTAGGCAGGAGGAAATACAGATGAAGGAAGATTGTTCCAGAGTTTACCAGCGTGAGGGATGAAAGAGTGAAGATGCTGGTTAACTCTTGCATAAGGGGTTTGGACAGTATAGGGATGAGCATGAGTAGAAAGTCGAGTGCAGCGGGGCCGCGGGAGGGGGGGAGGCATGCAGTTAGCAAGTTCAGAAGAGCAGTCAGCGTGGAAATATCGATAGAAGATAGAAAGAGAGGCAACATTGCGGCGGAATTTAAGAGGTAGAAGACTATCAGTATGAGGAGGAGAGCTGATGAGACGAAGAGCCTTTGCCTCCACTCTGTCCAGAAGAGCTGTGTGAGGGAGCCCCCACACATGAGATGCATACTCCATACGAGGGCGGACAAGGCCCTGTATATGGACAGCAACTGTGCAGGGAGAAGAACTGGCGGAGACGGTACAGAACGCCCAGCCTCGAGGAAGCTGATTTAGTAAGAGATGAGATATGAAGTTTCCAGTTGAGATTTTGAGTTAAGGATAGACCGAGGATGTTTAGTGTTGAGGAAGGTGATAGCTGGGTGTTGTCAAAGAATAGGGGATAGTTGTTTGGAAGATTGTGTCGAGTGGATAGGTGGAGAAACTGTGTTTTTGAGGCGTTGAAGGACACCAGGTTCTTCTTGCCCCAATCGGAAATAATAGTAAGGTCTGAGGCTAAGCGTTCTGCAGCCTCCAGCCTTGAGTCGTTAAGTTCCTGAAGGGTGGGTCTTCTATTAAAAGAAGTTGAATAATGCAGAGTGGAATCATCGGCGTAGGAATGGATAGGACAGTTCGTTTTGGAAAGAAGATCATCAATGAACAACAGAAAAAGAGTGGGAGATAGGACAGAACCCTGTGGGACACCACTGTTAATAGATTTAGGGGAAGAACAGTGACCGTCTACCACGGCAGAAATAGAACGGTCAGAAAGGAAACTGGAGATAAAGGTACAGAGAGAAGGATAGAAACCGTAGGAGGGTAGTTTAGAAAGCAAAGATTTGTGCCAGACCCTATCAAAAGCTTGGCTTCCTGTGTAAATTTCTCTACCTCACAAATATTTTTCTTAGCCATTGGACCAATTATATAGCGTATATATATATATATATATATATATATATATATATATATATATATATATATATATATATATATATATATATATATATATATATATATATATAGTTGATCCAATTTCTAATACAAATATTTCAGCGGTAGAAAATTTACAGAAAAAATAGCCTAATAAATAAAAAGAGGTTGTATATAGTTTATCCATTTGCTAAGAAAAATATTTCAGCGGTTGAGAAATTTACAGAAGAACCCTAATAAATAAAGGACGTACATACTATTCCTGTATTTTTCCTTTTCTTTCCTTTTCGTCTTCGTTTTACTCGTGTTTTCCTCTTAAAAGACTGTTAAGAAAAAACATATCGGACGGTTTTGGTGTTCAGGACGTTAATAATTCTTGACCGGACTAAAGAAAAAAACAAAAATAATTCTTCGTTATACTGGTTAGGTTAGGTTATTTTCCATTTTAACACAACTCTGATAGTGTCATCGTCTTCAGAAAACATTTTTCTATCACATGACATGGTTTATATTAACATAAGCTTTTTAATTCCATGACATAACTAACAGAATGAAGAGTGGTATAAACATTTACAACCCAGTATTTCACTTTTACTCGCATTATCTCGTATGTTTTTAGTCAAATGCAGATGCCTTTCATAATGAACCTAATCCACTATCATTCTATTGTTCAGTGGTGAAAGTAACAAATAAGTACTATGCGAAATAAATCAACTACTGAGTATACAAGTAAAACTTTTAGTGTGGCAAGTCCAGCGTTCTTGGCTAGGCGAGAGGCAGCCTGCCTCATGCCGCTATCCAATCAGCGACCAGCTTCACATGCCAGCATCAGTGATCGGCTTACCAGACCGGGTTAGGGGAGTCTTAATAAATTAATAAATAGAAATGATAGATAATAATGATGTTTCATAACGGTGGCGATGGACACATAATTATATCCAAATCTCTCTCTCTCTCTCTCTCTCTCTCTCTCTCTCTCTCTCTCTCTCTCTCTCTCTCTCTCTCTCTCTCTCTCTCTCTCTCTCTCTCTCTCTCTCTCTCTCTCTCTCTCTCTGTGTGTGTGTGTATATATATATATATTGGCCCCCCCCTTTTCAATTTTCTGGGTACGCCACTGGTGGTACTGTATGTCTGATTCAGCCTTCCAGCAACTCTAAATTACGGTTAAAAAGCTTTGTGAGACTGTACAGGTCTACGCTTGCTGGTCTGAGCATGCGCAGTTCACGAGAGACCAGTGTTTGTCGGTGGGGACGCCAAATAACACAACACCGGTTCAGGCGTTTCTAGTATTACCGTCCATATGTACGTGTCAACGTGTGGTTTTCAGATTTTGTAAGTTTTTAAAAATACAGATAATGAAAATATGAATTCATCTATGTTTTTTATTTGAAATATCAATATAGTAACGTTTTCGCCTATCGGACTTATCGCTAGCTAGTATCGGAATTGTGGATTAATATCGGGTATCGGTTATCGGTTATCGCCTATATTTGTGTTTCCAGTTAACGAATATCGGTTATCACCGATAAGGTTTTCCATTATCAGTTATCGGTTATCGGGAATAAGGTTTTCTGTTATCGTGCCCAGCTATGAGTAGTATACTAGTAGTAGTTTTAGTAGTGGTGGTGGTGGTGGTAGTAGTGGTAGTAGTAGTAGCAGTAGTAGTAGTAGTAGTAGTAGTAGTAGTAGTAGTAGTAGTAGTAGTAGTAGTAGTAGTAGTAGTAGTAGTAGTAGTAGTAGTAGTAGTAGTAGTAGTAGTAGTAGTAGTAGTAGTATTTGCCGCAACTTATAGTGTAGTTGTCCATTAAAGTAATAGTTGTCAACAAGTTCAAAGAAAATGTAGATTACTATTTGGGTAGACTGAAGTTACTTTACGGCGTCATTTTCAATCCAATTCTGCTTGTGTTTGATTCTGTTGGAATGTGTTACTTCCAAGACAAATAGTGAATACCATGATAAATAGATAGAAGGCTAAGTTGATAGATATATAGATGGATATAGAGAGGTAGACTTTACAGCCAGGCCTTGCCCACACCCAAAGGAGTTATTGAGCTGAGCCGAGTCATTTCAATCATTTGTCTCGAACTAGTTGGAATAGAATGGCTTATATTTTTTTCTGAACCCCCTCACCCTCACCCTTCGTCCTCCCGCTTGTCAGTTGTCAGTAGCGCATCGAAGAAGAAACTCTCTATATCCATCAGTCTTACGTGTACATTTTGTGTGTGTGTGTGTGTGTGTGTGTGTGTGTGTGTGTGTGTGTGTGTGTGCCTTGAATCTGTGACGTGAGAGGGATGGGAGAAGAGGACCAGAGCGTGTGTTAAGACTGCAGATGAATCAGGTCAGTAGTTTGTGTTGTCTAATAATACAAGTTTCTGTGACGTGCAAACTCACACACACGCGTTTTTATATTGTTTTCGGAGGAATGCAAAGAATAGGTGTGTGTGTGTGTGTGTGTGTGTGTGTGTGTGTGTGTGTGTGTGTGTGTGTGTCGAGGAGGAAGTGTTGGGGGTAGGTGGGTGCCTGGGGGTGCATAATGACCACTTAACTCTTTGACGGACGTGACAAAAACGCTGAAAAATTACCAGTATTGCTCCCCCTCCTCTTCCACACAACCATCTCTCCTTTCCTCCTATTCCGTTCTTCTCATCTCCAGCCCAGCCACTCCTCCCTTCCACTCATATTCACCTCCATTCTTCCCTTTAATACCTTGTTTTTCCACGTTTCCTCCTCCTTCTTCACAGTATAATCGATATAGACTTTCACTTGAATGGACACAATGAAGGGCTAGCTTTGTATTAACTAGGTTTAAGGTAATATCTCTGTGCTCATGTTCAGGGTGAGGGAGGACACACATCGTTTCTTCATAACAACGTCAAGAGTCAGCCCTCAGAGGAAAGAAAAAGTTAAGAAATACTCGCTTATTCCTAGAACCCCACACGCTCGATTTTTCTATCCTTTCCCTCCCTTTCGCCTCCTCTCCCTCGCCCCCCCCCCCACCCCCCTCCGTGTCTCTCTCTCTCTCTCTCTCTCTCTCTCTCTCTCTCTCTCTCTCTCTCTCTCTCTCTCTCTCTCTCTCTCTCTCTCTCTCTCTCTCTCAAATACCTAAGCAAATTCTTTACCTAACCTTCTCTCCCTTTTCCCCTCCTCTCCCTTTCCCTCCTTTTCCTCCCTCCCTCTGCCCTCCTGACCACGGGCCTTCCCCTCCCCTTCCCCACTTCCTCCTCCTATACTTGACCTCTTGACCTCCCTCCCCCCCTTACTGGAATTTCTTTGTGTTTATTTATTTTTTTATTTCGTCATTGCGAATATTACTGGAAGGTTTTTATGACGTAAGCAATGAGATCTCTTCAACAAGCGCCGCAAATCTTTTACCAACTGGACCTGTTACAGTTATTATTATTGTGTTTATTATAAGTATTACTTTTATTATCATCATCAATCATTCACCGCCCTTACCACCACCACCACCACCCATCCACTTACTTCCCTTCGCTTCACATCCCTTCAGTTTCCTTTCCCTCCCTTCCCATCTCAATCCTTCCCTTCCATTCCCTTCCCTTCAAATTTCATCCCTTCCCATTCCTTTTTCTTCCTTCCCATCTCAATCCTTACTTCCTTCCTTCCTTCAAATTTCATCACTTCCCATCCTTGTCCTCTACCCTTCCCAACTCAATCCTTCCCGTCACTTCCCTTCCCTTCAAATTTCATCCCTTCCCATCCTTTTCCTCTCCTTCCCATCTCAATCCTTCCTTCCATTCTCTTTTCTTCAAATTTCTTCTCTTCCCATCCTTTTCCTCTCCCCTTCCCATCTCAATCCTTCCCTTCCATTCCCTTCCCTTCAAATTTCATCCCTTCCCATCCTTTTCCTCTCCCCTTCCCATCTCAATCCTTCCCTTCCATTCCCTTCCCTTCAAATTTCATCCCTTCCCATCCTTTTCCTCTCCCCTTCCCATCTCAATCCTTCCCTTCCCTTCCCTTCCCTTCAAATTTCACCCCTTCCCATCCTTTTCCTCTCCCCTTCCCATCTCAATCCTTCCCTTCCATTCCCTTCCTTCAAATTTCATCCTTTCCATCCTTTTCCTCTGCCCTTCCCATCTCAATCCTTCCCTTCCATTCCCTTCAAATTTCATCCCTTCCTTTTCCTCTCCCCTTCCCATCTCAATCCTTCCCTTCCATCCCTTCCCTTCGAATTTCATCCCTTCCCTTCCCATCTCAATCCTTCCCTTCCATTCCCTTCCCTTCAAATTTCATCCCTTCCCTTCCCATCTCAATCCTTCCCTTCCCTTCCCTTCCCTTCAAATTTCACCCCTTCCCATCCTTTTCCTCTCCCCTTCCCATCTCAATCCTTCCCTTGCCTTCAAATTTCATCCCTTCCCATCCTTTTCCTCTTCCCTTCCCATCTCAATCCTTCCCTTCCATTCCCTTCCCTTCCCTTCCCTCCCTTCCCTTAGCATCTCATTCCTTTCTCTTCAAATTTATTCCCTTCGTATCTCATCCCTTCCCTTCCCTTCCTTACTCAGCACCCACCACCACCTCCACCACCACCACCACCTCCACCACCACCACCGCCCGTCATCAGGCAGCCAGGTGTGTCCACGTGCCACTAATCAGTCCCAGGTGACCCCCGCTGACCCGCTGACCTGTGAGGGCCGCCACGAGCTGACCACTCGCCATTTGACCTTCTTATCGACCCCGCTTGACCCCTCCCTCCCCCTCCCCCTTGTCGTCCCTCCTCCCTTTCTCCCTTTATCACAACTCATGTCATTCTGTTATTTCTATGGGGTAGAGGAAAGGAAAGGGAGGGAAGAGAGGGGAGGGGAGGGGAAGGAAGGAACGATAGGAAGAGGAGGGGAGGGGGTGAGGTGGGAAGGGAAAGGAAGGGAGGGGAGGAGTGGGGAGGGAAGAGAAGGGAAGCGAGGGAAGGGGAGGGGAGGGGAAGGAAGGAACGATAGGAAGAGGAGGAGAGGGGAGGAGATGGGAAGGGAAGGAAAAGGAGGGCTAGGACTGCGGAAGGATAAGAAGGGAAGGGAAGGACAGGAAAGCGAAATGATGGGGAAGGGAAGGGAAGGGATGGAATGGGATGGGACAAAGAAGGATAGAAATGGATGAAGGGAAAGGAAAAGGAAGGAACTGGCGGAGACGATACAGAACGCCCAACCTCGAGGAAGCTGATTTAGTGAGAGAGGAGATGTGAAGTTTCCAGTTAAGATTTTGAGTCAAGGATAGACCGAGGATATTTAGTGTTGAAGAGGGTTACAGCTGAGTGTTGTCGAAGAATAGGGGATAGGTGTTTGGAAGATTGTGTCGAGTTGATAGGTGGAGAAATTGAGTTTTCGAGGCATTGAAGGACCCAAGGTTCCTTCTACCCCAATCGGAAATGATAGGAAGGTCTGAGGTTAAGCGTTCTGCAGCCTCCTGTCTGGAGTCATGTACTACCTGTTGTGATGGTCTTCTATTAAAAGAAGTTGAATAATGCAGAGTGTAGTCGTCGGCGTATGAGTGGACAGGACAGTTTGTTATGGAAAGAAGGTCATTGATGAATAACAGGAAGAGAGTGGGTGATAGGACAGAGCCCTGTGGAACACCACTGTTGATAGGTTTAGGGGAATTACAGTGACCATCTACCACCGCAGAGATAGAACGGCCGGAAAGGAAACTGGAGATAAAGGAACAGAGAGGATAGAATCCGAAGAGGGCAGTTTAGAAAGCAAAGACTTGTGCCAGACTCTATCGAAGGCTCTTCGTTCCTCATATTTTCCAGGTATTTCTTTTTATTAACTTGTATGCTTGTCTTTTTTGTGCTTTTCTTATTCCAATCTATAACTAACTAATCTATTCTGCGTTCCTTATTTTTCTATTTACTTCTTTTCATTAACTTCTATGCTTGTCTTTTTGGTGCTGTTCTTATTCCAATATATAACTAACTAATCTATTTTTCTTTCCTTATATTTTCTAGTTATTTCTTTTCATTAACTTGTATGCTTGTCTTTTTGGTACTTTTCTTATTCCAATCTATAACTAACTAATCTATCCTTTATTCCTTTTATTTTCTAGTTATTTCTTATATTAACTTGTATGCTCGTCTTTTTGGTGACTTTCTTATTCCAATTTATAACTAACTAATCTATTCTTCTTTCCATATTTTTCTATTTACTTCTTTTCATTAACTTCTATGCTCGTCTTTTCAGTACTTTCCTTATTCCAATCTATAACTAACTAATGTATCCTTCGTTCCCTTTATTTTCTAGTTATTTTTTTATTAACTTGTATGCCCGTCTTTTTGGTGCTATTCTTATTCCAATCTATAACTAACTAATCTATTCTTCGTTCCTTATTTACGAGGTATTTCTTTTATTAACTTCTGTGCCTGTCTTTTTAATGCTTTTCTTATTCCAATCTATAACTAACTAATCTATTCTTTCCTTATTTTTCCAGATATTTTTTTTTAATTCGTATGCTCGTCTTTTTGGTGCTTCTCTTATTCCAATCTGTAACTAACTAATCTATGGTTTCCTTATTTTTCCAGATATTTCTTTTCATTAACTTCTATGCTCGTCTTTTTGGTACTTTTTTTATTCCAATCAATAACTAACTAATCTATTATTTCCTTATATTTTCTAGTTATTTCTTTTCATTAATTTCTATGCTCGTCTTTTTGGGTTCTATTCCAATTTATAACTAACTAATCTATTCCGCGTTCTTTATTTTCTAGTTATTTCTTTTCATTAATTTCTATGCTTGTCTTTTTTGGTACTTTTCTTATTCCAATTTATAACTTACTAATCAATTTTTCTTTCTCTATATTTTCTAGTTATTTCTTTTCATTAACATCTATGCTTGTCTTTTTTGGTACTTTTCTTATTCCAATTTATAACTAACTAATCTATTTTTCTTTCTCTATATTTTCTAGTTATTTCTTTTCATTAACTTCTATGCTTGTCTTTTTTGGTTCTTTTCTTATTCCAATTTATAACTAACTAATCTATTTTTCTTTCTCTATATTTTCTAGTTATTTCTTTTCATTAACTTCTATGCTTGTCTTTTTTGGTTCTTTTCTTATTCCAATTTATAACTAACTAATCTATTCCTCGTTCTTTATTTTCTAGTTAGTTCTTTTCATTAACTTCTATGACTGTCTTTTGGTGCTTTTCTTATTCAATTTATAACTAACTAATCTATTCTTCTTTCCTTATTTTTCTAGTTATTTCTTTTATTAACTTCTATGCTTGTCTTTTGGTGCTTTTCTTATTCAATTTAACTAACTAATCTATTCATCGTTCCATATTTTCTAGTTATTTCTTTTATTAACTTCTATGCTCTTTTTAGTGCTTTCTTATTCCAATTTATAACTAACTTATCTATTCTTCTTTCCTTATTTTTCTAGTTATTTCTTTTTATAAACTTCTATGCTCATCTTTTTTGGTACTTTTCTTATTCCAATCTATAACTAACTAATCTATTCTTCTTTCCATAATTTTCTATTTAGTTCTTTTCATTAACTTCTATGCTCATTTTTTAGTACTTTCCTTATTCCAATCTATAACTAACTAATATATTCTTCGTTCCTTATTTTTCTAGTTATTTTTTTTTATTAACCTCTATGCTCGTCTTTTTGGTTCTTTTCTTATTCCAAATTATAACGAACTAATCTATTTTTCTTTCCTTATTTTTCCAGGTATTTCTTTTTATTAACTTGTATGCTTGTCTTTTTTGGTGCTTTTCTTATTCCAATTGATAACTAACTAATCTATTCTTCTTTCCATATTTTTCTATTTACTTCTTTTCATTAACTTCTATGCTCTTTTTTATAGTACTTTCCTTATTACAATCTATAACTAACTAATTTATTCTTCATTCCTTATTTTTTTTTAGTCATTTCTTTTATTAACTTGTATTCTATCTTTTTGGTTCTTTTCTTATTCCAGTCTTTAACTAACCAATCTATTCTTCATTCTTCATGTTTTCTAGTTATTTATTTTCATTAACTTCTATGCTTGTCTTTTTGGTTCTTTTCTTATTCCAATCTATAACTAACTAATTTATTCTTTTCTTACTTTTCCAGGTATTTATTTTCATTAACATCTATGCTCGTCTTTTTGTACTGTTCTTATTCCAATCTATAACTAACTAATCTATTCTTCTTTCCATTTTTTTTCTATTTACTTCTTTTTATTAACTTCTATGCCTGTCTTTTTGGTACTTTTCTTATTCCAATCTATAACTAACTAAACTATTCTTCGTTCCTTATTTTTCTAGTTATTTCTTTTTATTAACTTCTATGCTCGTCTTTTTGGTGCTTTTCTTATTCCAATCTATAACTAAAAAATCTATTCTTCCCTTATTTTTCCAGGTATTTCTTTTTATTAACTTGTATGCTTGTCTTTTTGGTGTTTTTCTTATTGCAATCTATAACTAACTAATCTATTCTTTCCTTATTTTTCCAGGTATTTCTTTTTATTAACTTGTATGCTTGTCTTTTTTGGTTCTTTTCTTATTGAAATCTATAACTAACTAATCTATTCTTCGTTCCTTTTATTTTCTAGTTATTTCTTTTTATTAACTAGTATGCTTGTCTTTTTGGTGCTTTTCTTATTCCAATCTATAAGTAACTAATCTATCCTTCGTTCCTTATTTTCCTAGTTATTTCTTTTTATTAACTAGTATGCTTGTCTTCTTTAGTGCTTTTCTTTTTCCAATTTACAACTAACTAATCTATTCTTCGTTCCTTAATATTCTAGTTGTTTCTTTTTATTAACTTCTATGCTTGTCTTTTTGGTACTTTTCTTATTCCAATCAATAACTAATTAATCCATCCTTCGTTCCTTATTTTTCGAGTTATTTCTTTTTATCAACTTCTATGCTTGTCTTTTTGGTATTTTTCTTATTCCAATGTATAACTAACTAATCTATTCTTGTTTCCTTATTTTTCTAGGTATTTCTTTTTATTAACATCTATGCTCGTCTTTTTGGTGCTTTTCTTATTCAAATCTATAACTAACTAATCTATTCTTCGTTCCTTATATTTTCCAGTTATTTCTTTTATTAACTTCTATGCTCGTCTTTTTGATGCTTTTCTTATACCAATCTATAACTAACTAATCTATTCTTCTTTCCTAAGTTTTCTAGTTATTTCTTTTATTAACTTCTATGCTCGTCTTTTTGGTGCTTTTCTTATTCCGATCTATAGCTAACTAATCTATTCTTCGTTCCTTATTTTTCTGTTTATTACTTTTCATTAACTTCTATGCTTCTCTTTTTTGTGCTTTTCCTATTGCAATTTATTAGTAACTAATCTATTCTTCGTTCCTTATTTTCGAGGTATTTCTTTTATTAACTTCTATGCTTGTCTTTTTTGGTTCTTTGCTTATTCCAATCTATAAATAATTAATCTATTTTTTGCTCCTTATTTTTTTCTATTTACTTCTTTTTATTATTTTGTATGTTTGTCTTTTTTGGTTCTTTTCTTATTCCAATTTATAACTAACTAATCTATTCTTCTTTCCATATTTTTCCAGGTATTTCTTTTTATTAACTTCTATGCCTGTCTTTTTTGGTGCTTTTCTTATTCAATTTATAACTAATTAATCGATTCGTCGTTCCTTATTTATCTAGTTATTTCTTTTATTACCTTCTATGCTCGTCTTTTTGGTACTTTTCTTATTCCAATTTATAACTAACTAACCTATTCTTCGTTCCGTATTTTTTTAGTTATTTAATTTCATTATCTTCTACGCTTGTCTTTTTTGTGCTTTTCTTTATTCCTATGTATAACTAATGATTCTATTCTTCGTTCCTTATTTTCTAGTTAATTCTTTTATTAACCTCTGTGCTCGTCTTTTTAGTGCTTTTCTTATTCCACTTTGTAACTAACTAATCTATTCTTCTTTCCTTATATTTTCAGGTATTTCTTTTTATTAACTTCTATGCTCGTCTTTTTTGGTACTTTTCCTATTCAAATTTATAACTAACTCATCTGTTCATCGTTCCTTATATTTTCTAGTTATTTCTTTTATTAACTTCTATGCCTGTCTTCTTTGGTTCTTTCCTTATTCCAATCTATAACTAACTAATATATTCTTCGTTCCTTATTTTTCCAGCTATTTCTTTTCATTAACCTCTATGCTTGTCTTTTTTGGTTCTTTTCCTATTCCAATCTATAACTAAATAATCTATCCTTCGTTCCTTATTTTTTAAGTTTTTTTTTATTAACTTCTATGCCTATCCTTTATAGTGCTTTTCTTACTTCAATTTATAACTAACTAATCAATTTTTCTTTCCTTATATTTTCTAGTTATTTCTTTTAATTAACTTCTATGCTTGTCTTTTTTGGTGCTTTTCTTATTCCAATTTATAAGTAACGAATCTATTCTTCTTTCCATATTTTTCTATTTACTTCTTTTTATTAACTTCTATGCTCGTCTTTTTGGTACTTTTCTTTATCCCAATCTATAACTAACTAATCTATTCTTCGTTCCTTATTTTTCGAGTTATTTCTTTTCATTAACTTGTATGCTTGTCTTTTTTGGTGCTTTTCTGATTCCATTTATAAGTAACTAATTTATTCGTCTTTCCATATTTTTCTATTTACTTCTTTTCATTAACTTCTATGCTCGTCTTTTTAGTTCTTTTCTTTATTCCAATTTATAACTAACTAATCTATTCTTCGTTCCTTATTTTTCTAGTTATTTCTTTTCATTAACTTGTATGCTTGTCTTTTTTGGTGCTGTTCTTATTCCAATCTATAACTAATCTATTCTTCGTTCCTTATTTTTCTCGTTATATCTTTTCATTAACTTCTATACTCGTCTTTTTGGTGCTTTTCTTATTCCAGTCTATAACTAAGAAATCTATTCTTTCCTTATTTTTCGAGGTATTTCTTTTCATTAACCCCTATGCTTGTCTTTTTGGTACTTTTGTTATTCCAATCTATAACTAACTAATCTATTCTTGTGCAATTTTATAATATCATAGACTCCAGCATTAGTCTTATTTACAGAGCATTATGAGAGCATTTGATTTATTTCTTCCTGTTGCGCGCTGTGAATCCCTGATAGCCAAAGGTAAATGTTTGCTTCTGGAATAGGACGTCTTTGTATCGCTGATGAGCAATTTTTTTCTTTATGAACTTTGGAACGCTCTTTGCTGAATTCAACCGGTCACCGTCTGCCAAGAGGATGGAGTAGCACTTTGGTCTTACACCTACAAATTCTGAGCTGGTTCTTTCCCTCACTTCAGACTTGAGAAATCCGAGCTTGCCTTTGTTGTCTGTGTTGTACGAGGAATGTGAGGAGCTAAAGTTACTTGTGTCTATATAGCTTTTAAAGGGTTCCTGCGAGTACTCTGTTAATAGATCAGGAGTTTCAATTTCTGTTATTCAGGAATCAGTGTCACAATATACTAGTTTCGCCCGATCCCCGTAATGAACCTTCATGATACTGTAAAAGAAATCATATAGTCGCAGCTTGGACAGCTCTAGGATGTAGTAGCCAATGCAGTTTGGATGATTCACCTGTGAATATTTCTTATGGCGAACTACAACTACATGGCCATCATTGAGAGGTACAACACGTTTAAAGTAAGGACTTCGAACCAGACTCAAAAACTTTTCGCGGTTGGTGACAATATCTATGTCTTCACTATATTTGGCCGCGTTCATCAGGAATCGACCAAAAATGCTGTTTGAAATACACTTGATTGCAGTTTTCTTGATAGGGCAAGTAGCACTTTTGCGGGCTTCTATGTTATCCTGAATGAAGTCCGCAAGAAAGTGCTTTTGCTTAAACATATAAATAGCATGCACTTTTTAACAACCCGGCCTAGTTGAATAAGCAGTTTAAGGAGGGACAGAGCAAACAGCATTTTCTCCTGAGCAACATGTGTTCCAATCTGTTTTATGTTCTTACACGGTACTGGACGGTTTTCTTCTTCATACCATTCGTGTGCGGCTGACGATATATCTCTATTGATGATATTGTGTCTTCTGATGGTCAGTGGGAGGTCATCCGTTTTCTCAATGACTTCACGTGAGACAGCCTCAGTATCGCACAGAATGAGGTATCCAAAATCGCCATCGATTGCTTGATTGACCTAGCCCCGCTCAAAAACCATTGCATTTCTGTCTCATCTAGTTTTCTCATATCTCCACATGGTAACTTCTCTTGCATTACAGTGGGATAAAGACTGTTGAAGTCAAGATATGAAAGGAAAGTGTTTCTATCATGTTTTGGATTAAACTGAGGGTTCGTGTAGATGTTATTGGCGCGTACAAAACGACGCACAACACTTGTGTAGCCCCCACGCACATTTGTTTGAATGCAATGATATATGTGTGGGCTACTAAGCATCTCTAATTCCTGCTGTGTTTTTAACAGAAAAGAGTCATAGGCAAATCCTGGCAGGCTAACATAATTTACAATATCCAACCTCCACTGGGTTTTCAAAATACCTCTCCACTCTAGGAAGGCATCACATAGAAGGCCAACATCCACTTTTACATAAAGCAACAAATAGTCCATCAGGCTCTGACACCCAGCTACTTTCCAAACATTCTGAGCATGTTTATAATCACTTTCGGAAAGTTCTGCTTCTTGAAGCGAATTGAAAAAATCTTCGCGGGATGGAAGACGTGTCTCAGAAAGTCGTTCCATCGAATCCATATAGTCATAACAAAAAACCTGCTTTCCCTTGATCAATAATGGTAACGCAGGTGCTGGCACATCTTTCAACATCTGTTATGTGTATATGGGTTCGTTCCCATTGCTGATGAATTGGTTCGCTAAAGCCGCGAGTGACCCAGACATAAAGACATACGCGTCAATAAATCTCAAGTCATTTATGATGACTTCATGGTATTTGTGAACTGAATGTTTTGGTCTTAGTTTGATTTTCAAGTCAGGTAGCGTTAATTCACGCGGGATTAACGACATGTCGTAATCCGCATTATGTGCAATGAGAGTGAGCTGCAATTTGTGATTTTTCATTTGAAGGTTGCATCTATTACAATAAGCTTCAATGTAATTGTTTCCTGATTTTTCATGGTCATGATGTTTTACTCCTTTATCTTTTAAAACCCGTATTTACAGAGAAGACAGTGAGTTTGTTCATTGTGACGTGCCGTATCTTCATCGGTCATATTGATTTTATTGTAGCCTTTAGAAAATTTTAACTTCTTCCAGGAGTGTGGGTTCAGCTAATGTAAGTTCGTTCTATATTCAAAACAGTGTGAGTTCAGCTAATGTAAGTTCGTTCTATATTCAAAACAGTGTGAGTTCAGCTAATGTAAGTTCGTTCTATATACAAAACAGTGTGAGTTCAGCTAATGTAAGTTCGTTCTATATACAAAACAGTGTGAGTTCAGCTAATGTAAGTTCGTTCTATATACAAAACAGTGTGAGTTCAGCTAATGTAAGTTCGTTCTATATACAAAACAGTGTGAGTTCAGCTAATGTAAGTTCGTTCTATATACAAAACAGTGTGAGTTCAGCTAATGTAAGTTCGTTCTATATACAAAACAGTGTGAGTTCAGCTAATGTAAGTTCGTTCTATATACAAAACAGTGTGAGTTCAGCTAATGTAAGTTCGTTCTATATACAAAACAGTGTGAGTTCAGCTAATGTAAGTTCGTTCTATATACAAAACAGTGTGAGTTCAGCTAATGTAAGTTCGTTCTATATACAAAACAGTGTGAGTTCAGCTAATGTAAGTTCGTTCTATATTCAAAACAGTGTGAGTTCAGCTAATGTAAGTTCGTTCTATATACAAAACAGTGTGGGTTCAGCTAATGTAAGTTCGTTCTATATACAAAACAGTGTGAGTTCAGCTAATGTAAGTTCGTTCTATATACAAAACAGTGTGAGTTCACCTAATGTAAGTTCGTTCTATATATAAAACAGTGTGAGTTCAGCTAATGTAAGTTCGTTCTATATACAAAACAGTGTGAGTTCAGCCAATGTAAGTTCGTTCTATATTCAAAGCAGTGTGAGTTCAGCTAATGTAAGTTCGTTCTATATACAAAACAGTGTGAGTTCAGCTAATGTAAGTTCGTTCTATATACAAAACAGTGTGAGTTCAGCTAATGTAAGTTCGTTCTATATACAAAACAGTGTGAGTTCAGCTAATGTAAGTTCGTTCTATATACAAAACAGTGTGAGTTCAGCTAATGTAAGTTCGTTCTATATACAAAACAGTGTGAGTTCAGCTAATGTAAGTTCGTTCTATATACAAAACAGTGTGAGTTCAGCTAATGTAAGTTCGTTCTATATACAAAACAGTGTGAGTTCAGCTAATGTAAGTTCGTTCTATATACAAAACAGTGTGAGTTCAGCTAATGTAAGTTCGTTCTATATACAAAACAGTGTGAGTTCAGCTAATGTAAGTTCGTTCTATACAAAACAGTGTGAGTTCAGCTAATGTAAGTTCGTTCTATATACAAAACAGTGTGAGTTCAGCTAATGTAAGTTCGTTCTATATACAAAACAGTGTGAGTTCAGCTAATGTAAGTTCGTTCTATATACAAAACAGTGTGAGTTCAGCTAATGTAAGTTCGTTCTATATACAAAACAGTGTGAGTTCAGCTAATGTAAGTTCGTTCTATATTCAAAACAGTGTGAGTTCAGCTAATGTAAGTTCGTTCTATATACAAAACAGTGTGAGTTCAGCTAATGTAAGTTCGTTCTATATACAAAACAGTGTGGGTTCAGCTAATGTAAGTTCGTTCTATATTCAAAACAGTGTGAGTTCAGCTAATGTAAGTTCGTTCTATATACAAAACAGTGTGAGTTCAGCTAATATAAGTTCGTTCTATATACAAAACAGTGTGAGTTCAGCTAATGTAAGTTCGTTCTATATACAAAACAGTGTGAGTTCAGCTAATGTAAGTTCGTTCTATATACAAAACAGTGTGAGTTCAGCTAATGTAAGTTCGTTCTATATACAAAACAGTGTGAGTTCAGCTAATGTAAGCTCGTTCTATATTGAAAACAGTGTGAGTTCAGCTAATGTAAGTTCGTTCTATATACAAAACAGTGTGAGTTCAGCTAATGTAAGTTCGTTCTATATACAAAACAGTGTGAGTTCAGCTAATGTAAGTTCATTCTATATTCAAAACAGTGTGAGTTCAGCTAATGTAAGTTCGTTCTATATACAAAACAGTGTGAGTTCAGCTAATGTAAGTTCGTTCTATATACAAAACAGTGTGAGTTCAGCTAATGTAAGTTCGTTCTATATACAAAACAGTGTGAGTTCAGCTAATGTAAGTTCGTTCTATATACAAAACAGTGTGAGTTCAGCTAATGTAAGTTCGTTCTATATTCAAAACAGTGTGAGTTCAGCTAATGTAAGTTCGTTCTATATACAAAACAGTGTGAGTTCAGCTAATGTAAGCTCGTTCTATATTAAAAAAAAGTGTGAGCTCAGCTAATGTAAGTTCATTCTATATACAAAACAGTGTGAGTTCAGCTAATGTAAGTTCGTTCTATATACAAAACAGTGTGAGTTCAGCTAATGTAAGTTCGTTCTATATACAAAACAGTGTGAGTTCAGCTAATGTAAGTTCGTTCTATATTCAAAACAGTGTGAGTTCAGCTAATGTAAGTTCGTTCTATATACAAAACAGTGTGAGTTCAGCTAATGTAAGTTCGTTCTATATACAAAACAGTGTGAGTTCAGCTAATGTAAGTTCGTTCTATATACAAAACAGTGTGAGTTCAGCTAATGTAAGTTCGTTCTATATTCAAAACAGTGTGAGTTCAGCTAATGTAAGTTCGTTCTATATACAAAACAGTGTGAGTTCAGCTAATGTAAGTTCGTTCTATATACAAAACAGTGTGAGTTCAGCTAATGTAAGTTCGTTCTATATACAAAACAGTGTGAGTTCAGCTAATGTAAGTTCGTTCTATATACAAAACAGTGTGAGTTCAGCTAATGTAAGTTCGTTCTATATACAAAACAGTGTGAGTTCAGCTAATGTAAGTTCGTTCTATATACAAAACAGTGTGAGTTCAGCTAATGTAAGTTCATTCTATATTCAAAACAGTGTGAGTTCAGCTAATGTAAGTTCGTTCTATATACAAAACAGTGTGAGTTCAGCTAATGTAAGTTCGTTCTATATACAAAACAGTGTGAGTTCAGCTAATGTAAGTTCGTTCTATATACAAAACAGTGTGAGTTCAGCTAATGTAAGTTCGTTCTATATACAAAACAGTGTGAGTTCAGCTAATGTAAGTTCGTTCTATATACAAAACAGTGTGAGTTCAGCTAATGTAAGTTCGTTCTATATTCAAAACAGTGTGAGTTCAGCTAATGTAAGTTCGTTCTATATACAAAACAGTGTGAGTTCAGCTAATGTAAGTTCGTTCTATATACAAAACAGTGTGAGTTCAGCTAATGTAAGTTCGTTCTATATACAAAACAGTGTGAGTTCAGCTAATGTAAGTTCGTTCTATATACAAAACAGTGTGAGTTCAGCTAATGTAAGTTCGTTCTATATTCAAAGCAGTGTGAGTTCAGCTAATGTAAGATCGTTCTATATTCAAAGCAGTGTGAGTTCACCTAATGTAAGCTCGTTCTATATTAAAAACAGTGTGAGTTCAGCTAATGTAAGTTCGTTCTATATACAAAACAGTGTGAGTTCAGCTAATGTAAGTTCGTTCTATATACAAAACAGTGTGAGTTCAGCTAATGTAAGTTCGTTCTATATACAAAACAGTGTGAGTTCAGCTAATGTAAGTTCATTCTATATACAAAACAGTGTGAGTTCAGCTAATGTAAGTTCGTTCTATATTCAAAGCAGTGTGAGTTCAGCTAATGTAAGTTCGTTCTATATACAAAACAGTGTGGGTTCAGCTAATGTAAGTTCGTTCTATATACAAAACAGTGTGGGTTCAGCTAATGTAAGTTCGTTCTATATTGAAAACAATGTGAGTTCAGCTAATGTAAGTTCATTCTATATACAAAACAGTGTGGGTTCAGCTAATGTAAGCTCGTTCTATATTGAAAACAGTGTGAGTTCAGCTAATGTAAGTTCGTTCTATATACAAAACAGTGTGAGTTCAGCTAATGTAAGTTCGTTCTATATTCAAAACAGTGTAAGTTCAGCTAATGTAAGTTCGTTCTATATACAAAACAGTGTGAGTTCAGCTAATGTAAGTTCATTCTATATACAAAACAGTGTGAGTTCAGCTAATGTAAGTTCGTTCTATATTCAAAACAGTGTGAGTTCAGCTAATGTAAGTTCGTTCTATATTCAAAACAGTGTGAGTTCAGCTAATGTAAGTTCGTTCTATATACAAAACAGTGTGAGTTCAGCTAATGTAAGTTCATTCTATATACAAAACAGTGTGAGTTCAGCTAATGTAAGCTCGTTCTATATACAAAACAGTGTGAGTTCAGCTAATGTAAGTTCGTTCTATATACAAAACAGTGTGAGTTCAGCTAATGTAAGTTCGTTCTATATACAAAACAGTGTGGGTTCAGCTAATGTAAGTTCGTTCTATATACAAAACAGTGTGAGTTCAGCTAATGTAAGTTCGTTCTATATTCAAAACAGTGTGAGTTCAGCTAATGTAAGCTCGTTCTATATACAAAACAGTGTGAGTTCAGCTAATGTAAGTTCGTTCTATATTCAAAACAGTGTGAGTTCAGCTAATGTAAGTTCGTTCTATATACAAAACAGTGTGAGTTCAGCTAATGTAAGTTCATTCTATATACAAAACAGTGTGAGTTCAGCTAATGTAAGTTCGTTCTATATTCAAAACAGTGTGAGTTCAGCTAATGTAAGTTCGTTCTATATACAAAACAGTGTGAGTTCAGCTAATGTAAGTTCGTTCTATATACAAAACAGTGTGAGTTCAGCTAATGTAAGTTCGTTCTATATACAAAACAGTGTGAGTTCAGCTAATGTAAGTTCGTTCTATATTCAAAACAGTGTGAGTTCAGCTAATGTAAGTTCATTCTATATACAAAACAGTGTGAGCTCAGCTAATGTAAGTTCGTTCTATATACAAACCAGTGTGAGTTCAGCTAATGTAAGATCGTTCTATATACAAAACAGTGTGAGTTCAGCTAATGTAAGTTCGTTCTATATACAAAACAGTGTGAGTTCAGCTAATGTAAGTTCGTTCTATATTCAAAGCAGTGTGAGTTCAGCTAATGTAAGTTCGTTCTATATTCAAAGCAGTGTAAGTTCAGCTAATGTAAGTTCATTCTATATTCAAAGCAGTGTGAGTTCTTTCAGTATGACTTCCTTTTAAATATAAAACGTGCTCTTGTTGACATCAGGTCCCAGTAAGAGGTGGCGCGTGTGAGGATACGCGGCGCGGGCTGTAGTATATTACCTGGCGACCCGGAGGCAATGATTGGAGGTATTGCCGGGAGGTGAACGCCTGGGGGGATATAGACGGCCTGTTGATAAGGGTGCTGGTGGAGGTGATGGTGTTGGTGGTAGTGGTAGTACCTTTATATGGAACCGTAGCCTTAGTCGTAGTAGAAGTATAAGAAGTATCAGTATCAGTAGTAGTAGTAGTAGTAGTAGTAGTAGTAGTAGTAGTAGTAGTAGTAATAGCAGTAGTAGTAGCAGCAGCAGTAATAGAAGCAGCAGGAATGGTAGTAGTAACTAGAGGGAGGAATTGCAGGAGTAGTAGTAGTAGTAGTAGTAGTAGTTGTAGCAGGGGCCGTAACAATAATATACATTTAGGCGATAACATAATATATATAATGATAATTCGTGACCCCAAAATAAAAATAAAAATAAAGGTTAAATTATAATATTACCTCTAGCGTTACATGAGTGTCTTTTCAACGTTCATCTTTAATACCTCTCGCTGGTGACGTAGATAGCAAGCTTGAAGAGACATAGACAAAACAAATAAATAAACACGTCGTAATAAGCTTGAAAAAGTAGACGAACAGCAAATAAGAAAAACAAACAAGTGGAAAAAGAAACTAAAAATGACATATACAGAAATAAATACAACGAAACGCACTGTAATAAAAAACGGAAAATTACAATGAATACAACGTTACCATGCTTGACAGACATAGACATCCGGGAAACAATAATAAAAAAAACGAATAGGAAAATAATCAAGTAATGTCATATAGCGAAAAACAATACAGTGAAACTCAACACAGCGAAGACGGAAAATTACACTGAATACAACCTTAAGAATAAGAAGACCCCTTTGGTCCCGTCTTTTATTTCCAGAGCTCACCGCAGATTTCTCAAGAATCAAAGGGGAATGGAACACACACACACACACACACACACACACACACACACACACACACACACACACATGCGCATGATCCTTTTTCACTTTATGCCTTTTCCCCCGTCTCTTCCGTACCACATTCCCTCTCACATCGCTCTCTCTCCCTTCCCTTCGCTGACTCACTGAGGTATTTCTGGGTTGCCTTCGTTTTGAGCGCTATCTTGATCTAGGGAAAAAGGTAAACTCGATGCGGGAACGTCTAAGGTCATATGGCACCGAAGAGCAGGCAGAAAATATAAAGAAATGTAAGTTGAGAAAAGAAATTAAGAAATGAGATATAAGAGATTAATTAATGCAAAATAAAAAAAAGACTTGGTGCTGCAGTGTTTAGGGTCAGATGGCACCAAATAACCGGAGTAAAAAAAAATATATATAAGTTGAGGAAAGAAATAAGAAGAAACAAGTTAGGAAATGAGAAATAAGAAGATAATGATACAATACACCTAGCAAAAACTTACATAATTTATCGAGTCTTACGTTCAATGGCGATTTTTTATTTTATTTTCGGTATCATAATAATTCTTCAGTGATTTTGTGTGTGTGTGTGTGTGTGTGTGTGTGTGTGTGTGTGTGTGTGTGTGTGTGTGTGTGCGCGCCTATGGGAAGAGGGAGGGAAAGAAAGATAAGACGCCGGGAACAGGTGCGCGGGACATATTCCAGCCTGGTCATTAACCTAATGTCTCTAACCTTTTTCCGTGATTATGATCTTGTGGTCATTCGAGCCCGCGATCTTATCTTAACCCTTCAAGTACCCTCTCTTCCATCACCCCCGCTGGGCACCCCCACTCCCGTCACCCCTCCGCTTCCGTACACTAGCCCGAGAGGGGGGTGGTTGGAGGGTGGGGGGTGGGGGGGGCATGTGAAAAAGTGAAAGAATTTTTGTTGGGGGGTAGGGGGGGGGTAAGGGGGGTCTAGCTACCCCCTCTTCCGTAACCCCCCCGCTGACCCCCCAACCCCCACTTCCGACACCCCCCCGCTGAGGTAAGCCCCACTTTCGTGCATTTGTTACTACTGATGCCATCAGCAAGGAACAAGTCTGAATCGTAGTGAAAACTGTTCCACAAGTTAGCGAACTGGACGTTTTCTTGTGAGCAAAGGGACTGAAGTCTGTTGTTTGTGCTGAAGGCCTTACTGTAAAAGCTAGATTCGGCACCGACCCTCGGGAGGATTCCTGAGATTATGATGTTACTGGCATCCGTTTTACGTTTATACTGCTTGATCATGCGGCGGTATTTCTCAAGCAGTTCCTCAGAACGGGTTGTCTTTAAGTCATTTGTCCCCGCGTGAATGACAAAGAGGGTGTTTCGGTCGGCATTTCTCGTGACATCATCGCACGCTGCGGTGATGTCGTCCAGTCTGGCACCTGGATAGCAGTAACGTTTTCTGCGGCCGTTTGATGAACGACCACAGAACTCAACCAGCTGGCCACGCACCATGGAGTCCCCAACTACGTAGGCGAGCCTCGAACTCATCCTCCATGGTGTCTGCCAGCACCTGGAACCTATTGAAGGTAGTGGGCTCAGTAAATCCTTGGTTGCCTGCTTTGATTTGGCTCCATTCCTTACAGGTTGGAACCCGACATCCTGTGAAACAAGAAGAGAAGCGTTAAGTGGGGCAGGCTGGAAGTTGTCCTGTGAGGCAGGCTGGGAGTTAGCCTGTGAAGCAGGCTGGGGGTTAGCCTGTGAGGCAGGCTGGTGGTCAGCCTGTGAGGCAGGCTGGCGGTTGTCCTGTGAGGCAGGCTGGGGGTTAGCCTGTGAGGCAGGCTGGGGGTTAGCCTGTGAGGCAGACTAAGGGTTAGCCTGTGAGGCAGACTGGGGGTTAGCCTGTGAGGCAGGCTGGGGGTTAGCCTGTGAGGCAGGCTGGGAGTCAACCTGTGAGGCAGGTAACACATCCTCCCGTGAACCAGGAGGGTCGTCTGGAGAGGGCAGTCTCGGTGGAGGGCCTCTCCACCATCGATGGTGGAGTCACTGCCACATTACTTAAAACAAATTCCTGAAGGGCTACGAATTTCTTTTCAAGATCGTTATGCTTTACTTTCCATTCAGTCACAGCCTTCTGAAGATGTAATCTTTGAACGCAGAGGCGGCAAGTTTTACTCAGCTGGAAGAACTGAACTGCAAATCGTCCGGGACAGACGTCACATTTAAGGTTCGAAGGCATTGTTAGAAATTTAAGCGAGTTAACAGTTTGGGCAAATATTAAAAGCGCTTTCGAAATAACTTAAATTGTGACCATAAATTGAATTGTATAAAAATTGTGCATGGAAATTAGATACTGCTGTGTTAGATGCCTCCAACACTGGGAGTTCGCTCCAACAGGGTCTTGAAAGCGCCTCAAAGACCAATCGCTTGTCCTAAGCCTCGGTCACGAGAGAGACTTTCACAACCCGGCGCTTTTCAGCTATTGTCCTCGAAGTTTTGTCCTATAGAACTGGGCCGGCGTAGTCACACAGAGCAGAGCTGGCAAGGGAGGAGAGGAACCAGCAATTCGTTCCCACTTTCCGAAACGTCTAACCCAACTCTGCGACCCTTTCGAGGCCTCGCCAGTGGCACCTGTCACCAGGTGTTCTCCACCAACTCTAGAGAGTATCAGACGCCCTTCCTGAGAGACCAAAAAGCTGAAATATTCCTTGAGTATAAGAAAAACCCTCAGAAACTCCACCTAGAAGCCGGGAGGTACAACCTCAAATGGCCCACGGAAGACATCTCTTTCAGGAGAAAACAAGAACCAGCTGTTTTGCAGAATAGGGATGGGAGTACCGTCGATAGAGGGAGGGACGGGGAGCTCACACCGACAACTGGTTCCCAGGGAGGCTTTTTAGTGTAGAGATCGCCACACTCCTCTACACCGCAGGCCTAAATAATTAGGCACGGTCCAGCTGACTAGGACCCTGGATCTCCAGCCATTGTCTCATAAAGAGATCCTCTGCCTGCAGTCCAATCCACCACTGCTGCTGCCCAGAGGCTTCACCGTGACCCTGGCACGGGAGACAGATCAGGTATTACACCTTGTCCAAGGGTGACCTGAGACTATGTAGGGCAGGGACGTCTAGTTCCCTGAGGTGAAAACACTTCACCCGCATACCCTTTGGTCACCTGGGTTTGTGGAGCGAGTTTTATCACCCTGATGGAGGCCCCAGGATCGTTGGCTCTCTCCTCCAGGAGGCGAAAGCTGATTTCATCGAGCGGATTGAGGACTGAGCTTCCGTCTCGACCCATGCGGTTGTGCGTCTTGAGAGAGGGTTCCTCGTCCTCCAGGGCTGCCACGGCGTCGTAGCTGCAGGGGAACTCGGCCTGTGCTGGTACCCTGAAAGCAGGATAGTTGGAGGTTGGTGGGGCTGAGGGGGCCACTGTCACTGTTGGAAGGGGAAGGGGAGTGGAGCGAGATGCAGGGTGGAAGGCGTTTCCCTTCCGCTTGTTTTTGTGTGAGACCAGGGTGAAACAGGGTGGTACAGGGAAAAAGAAGCCCCGCAGTGTGTCAGCTGGTATGATGGAAGCCTGGGTGGTGATCTCTTTCAAGCTCGAGCGCAGTGTATGAATGTGAATGCAAGAAATTACAGGTGGTCTGAGTCCCGCAGCAAAGTGTGTCAGATGTGTGACAGGGGTGTGGATGAAACTGCCGTGCATGTGATACTGGTGTGTGGGAGGTACCGGAGAGAAAGGACGGAGACGATGAGGGTGGCACTGAGTGAGATGGGCTGCAGGGATGTGAATGGGAGGATTGCAAGGACAGAGAGGGAATGGATACTGCTTGTGTTGTTTTATTTTTACAGGGTGTGCCGATACGAAGGCCTGACTCTCCAACGGGTCACCTGGGCGCGGATTCATCAAACCACTTACGAGACCCTGTTGTTGGTTGGTAAGTCTTCTAGT
>NC_066509.1:36959746-36962246 GCF_024679095.1 Eriocheir sinensis
GGACAGGATTCTTACTAAGGCAAGTAAACTTAAGCAGGCGACGGGAGAATTTAACAAGATCTACATACAGAAAGACGTCCACCCCAGCATCCTGTGAGAGTGGAGGCTGCGTGCAGCGGAGAGGACTGAGAAGGAGAGACTGGAGAATGCTGGGTGTGTGATACGCCTGGACTCACGGGAGAGGAAACTCTACAGGGATGGAGTCGTGACTGACGCATGGAACCTGCAGTTTTTTCTAAGTAGACCACAGCATGTAAGAACTATGAAGATGTTGTCGTGGAATATCAATGGAGTTAAGAAAAAGTTAGAGAAAAAACATGTTCATGAGCTACTTCAGCAATATGATATAATTAGTCTAAATGAAGTTATGACACCATTACCCGTTGCATTTCCTGGTTATATCTCATAATTATAGAGTTCTGTTAGAGGTTCACTTGAGCGAGGAGGCACGGTGCTATTAATTAAGAACTATTTATCTGAATCCATTGTAAGTGTAGATGTTGGTATCGAGGAGCAGATTTGGGTTCAATTGCGGTATGCACCAAAGTATTTATTTGATTTTTGTTACGTTCCCCCAGCGGATTCCCGATATTATTCTCGTGACTCGTTTTCTGCAATACAAGAAAAATTGAAGACAAGTGAAATGTGTAAGGAGTACTGTACACTTGGAGATATGAACGCAAGGTTTGGTCATATGTTCGTTCACTCCTGGTTCAAAGTGAGTTGCCAGATATTGATAATTATTCATACCCAGTATTGCCTGATGATGTACAATTACCAAATGGAAATGCATTTATATTGTCAAGTGTATGTAAGGAATCAAAGTTATTGGTGCTTAATAACTTGCAAACTCCTGCCAACCATTTTGTGAGCAATTAGACATATTTATAAGAAAGGTAATGAATGGGTATCAGAGTTGGACACTTGTGTTATGAGTCCCTCGATGGTGAGCAGAGTGAGCGAGTTTTCTGTGATTCACAATGCTTCGTTACCATCAGATCACGCACCAATTAGTGTAACATTATCTTTGCCCGACGTAGACCTAGAGAACTTGTGTACTCGTGCTCATCAGTTGGGGGGTTACACAGTGCCTCATAATGATTCTGGTTATAGAACGGTGGCCAAACATATAAGAATTAATGATGCTGATGAAAGGTTATTTTTGCATAACATACAACAAACATATGTTAGACAACATTAATGGTGATGCCAAATATGTGACTGACATATTATACCAGTGTGCACGTAGCAGTAAGCGTGAGGCCCGGGAACAGGGTGAAAATACTACACTAGAGAGACGGAAAGACTGATTGAAAACAAAGATGACTTACAACTGTGGAGAGCCATAACTTGGAATGGGGAATATGAAGGTGAAAATAAATCAAATGTATGTCCCTCTGATGATGAATTTAAGAACTATTTTGAAAGTAACTTTAATCCCCCCAATATTGTGAGGCTTACCGACTGTGACTTTTCCAGTGATGTGTCTATACCACTGTTAGATGACCTGTTAACCCAACAGAAGTGCAACAACAAGTGAAACATTTGAAATCGGATAAGGCTTCAGGTCCTGATGGTGTATCCCCAGCCATTTCTAAGTTAGTCAGTGATATTTAATAATATATTGTACTCAGCTAGTTACCCATTAGCATGGTCGAAAGCGAAGTTAGTAACAATTTTAAAAGGCGACAGGAAAGATGTAAGGAACCATAGGGGAATACGTATAATTAACAGTATTGCCAAGGTATACGATATGGTCCTGTGTTCGAGACTGAGACAGTGGTTTAGACCATTTAGGGAGCAGGCTGGTGCTCAGGAGAAAAGAGGATGTTTGGAGGATACAGTGGCGTTAAGGTTGTTGTGCGACATGGCAAAGAGGAAGAAATTAAAATTATTTGTAACTTTCATTGATTTCCCCCAAGCTTACGATAGAATACCTAGCCATAAGTTATTTTATATATGTGTTACGACCGTTAGGGTGTGGCTCAGCGATGTTATGTGCATTGATTGCTATGTAGAGTGTGACAAACAGCTTTGTAGGTACGGTTTTAGTTTTAATAACACTTGGCGTGAGACAGGGTCCAGCCACCTCTTGTTTACTTTTCATTATCTTGGTCGGTGATCTCATAAGAATCATGAAGGAAGGGTGTGGACACGATGGATTTTTACAATGGTTACATATCCTTGTATTAATGGACGATACTGTGCCTTTATCAACCACGAGGCCTGGCATAATGAGAAAAGTATCTATGTTACAAGACTACTGCACAGAATAAGAAATGAAAGTAAACCCATCTAAGACGAAGTGTTTTGTGATCTGCGGCCGTGAGGGGGACCGTGAACCTTTGGTGGTGGGCGACTTGGTGGTGGAACATTGTGACACGTATGTATATTTGGGTTCACCGTTCACAAGTGATGGATCACCCACATCTGCCGTCAGAGCTCATGCTAATATTAAGATGTCACACGTATTAAAATTTGTTTCTTTTGTTAGTAAAAA
>NC_066509.1:36969746-37072437 GCF_024679095.1 Eriocheir sinensis
TCCCTGACATCCTCCTTGCCTTCCCTTCATTCACTTTCCTCTGTTTCTCCCCTCCTATGCCTTCCTTGCTAACCTCCATTCCTAAGTACATATATTTATCGACTACCTCCAGTACGTTGTTTCCTAGTACCCATTGGTTACTGCCTCCACTACCAAACTCCATAACCTTACATTTTCTTTCACTAAATTTCAGGTCCCACTCCCTCCCATATGCCTGAGCTATGTGCAGGATCTCCTCCATCTCCTCTTTCCTCTCCGCCATCAACACTACATCATCAGCGTAAGCCAGGCACCCTAACTTCTCTCCTCCTATCTCTACTCCTTTCCCGGCTTTCCTAATTCTCACTATCAGCTCCTCGAGGTACATGTTGAAAAGCGTCGGGGACATCACACAGCCTTGTCTGACTCCTACATTACTTTCTAACCACCCAGTAGTGACGTCTCCTAACGTGAACTGCACCTCATTTCCCTCATATAGGCTCTGTATTATATTTACTATCTTGTCATCTACACCTACATGTCCTAGCAGTCTAATGAGCTTTTCTCTGTTCACTGTGTCGTACGCCTTTTCGAGATCTATGAACACTAGGTATAACTCCTTCTTCTTCAACTTGTTCCTTTCAATAATCTCTTTTAAGGTAAATATATTTTCCAGCCCTCCTCTGCCTTTCCTAAATCCACTCTGTTCCTCTCCAAGCACCTTTTGCGTCTCTATCCAGTTCTTAAGCTTTTCGTTTATTACTATTCCAAACACCTTTGCCATGGTGTTCATGATAGCTATTGGCCTATAATTTCCTATGTCTACCTTATCTTTCCCCTCCTTTATGTATCAGTGTTACCATACTCTTTTTCCAGTCCTCTGGTCCCTCCCCGTCCTCCAGAACCTCCTTGCAGATATTAAAAATAACCTTCTTGACTGCATCTCCTCCATACTTAAGGAATTCTCCGATAATGTCATCTGTTCCTGCCGCCTTCCCATTCTTCAACATTTTCAGTGCTCGCTCTACCTCCCCTATTTCTATTCCTACCTCCTCCATTTCCTTTCTGTCACTGTAGATCACCATGTTCTCTATTCCTCTATTCCATGTATCTATCTTGATTACCTTACTCCAGTACTCTTCTATTACTGACCTTATTTCTTCCTCTGTTCCAGTCTCCCTGCCCTCTGTTTTCAGTATCACCCTCTGATCTACCTCTTTCCCTCCTAGGTTCCTCTTCAGTCTTTTCCACCCTTCTTTTTCTCTCTCTCCTCGGGGTAGATTGTTTAGTTTCTCTGCCTGCAGTCTCTCCCAATCAGCAATCTTCTTATTAATTAAGATCTGTGTCGCCTTCTGCACCTTCCTATAACTGCTATATGCCGTCTCCCATTCCTGTCTGTGCTGCTCCCCTTCTTTCTCTGTCAATTTCCGCAATTTCCTTTGCCTTCTGTTTTCTCTTTTTCTATCTCCTATTGCTTTTTCTACTTCTTCATCCCACCAGCCTTTCAGTCTCCTTTTTCCTACCTTGTACTTCTTTATACCTATTGATATCTCTGCCTCCTCTGCTATTACCTCTTTTACCTGTTTTTCCCACTGATCACTTGTCCTGTTGCCTCTCTCTATTTCCCTTCATAGCTTTCCATCTAGGTTATCCTTACGTATATTTCTCCCAGTCGGGATTCAGCGTGTCCCATTTTGTCTTCCACTCTGTCTGCATCTCCTGTTCCTGTTCCTTCCTCCCTCCCTTTCCACATGTCACACCTATCATTATATGGTCTGATATAATCTACCTCCTCTTCCTTCCATATCCTACATTTGCTTTTCTCCACTGCCTCACTTGCCATGATATACTCTATAGCTGATGCTGCCCCTCTGTCCCTCCAAGTTATTGGGTCCTCAAGCTCCCAGTTCTTAATTTTCAAATGAGCTGACTCCACAAATTCTAGCAACATGTGTCCATTTCTGTTGACTGGTGCATTATTTAGGCCTATGTGTCCATTGAGGCCTCCCATTACAATCCACTTTTCTTTTCCTACCCTGCCGCTAATTTCCATTAATGCACCATTCCTATTTTCCTCCCGGTTTTCTGCCCCTTCTACTCCCATATATACCACTGTCACCCACCATTCTTCCTTCAGGTCTGTCACCTTAACTGTGATCAGATCTCCCTTGTTGTATCCTAACTTTTCCTCAGTTTCTTCCAATAAGTCTACCTCCGTTACCTTCCTTCCCGCCCTCTCCTTCACTATCACACCCTCCTCCTCCCATTTTCTCTCCTACTTTCCTTCCTCTCCCTATACACAGCCAGTCACCTTCCTGCCACTGTACCCTGCCATGCCACCCCGTTTCTCCTACTCCGATCACTTCAATGTTTTCACCCTCCTTCAACAAAATTCTCCACTTCCCTTCACTCCAGCCTCTCGTGTTCAGGAAGGCGAAACACATCTGCCTTCTCATGGCCTCATGCTATTTTCTTTCCTGTTCAACTCCTCTGTACTGCGCCCACTCCACTATGTTCCAGCCCGCCCACACTTTTCCAATGGTGGACAGATGCACTCCATCTCCTGCCCACACTCTTTTCCAGGCCATATTTTCACTGAGTTGAAGACCGTCACACTGCCACTCTTCAGTCTTTTTCACTTCCTTTTCCACTCATACGCTGTGCCCTCCTTGCTTCGCCTCCTCGGCACACTCATCGCTAGCACTTTTCCTGGAACCCGTGATTTTACTCGCTGGACTATTTCCTTCAGCGTTTCTTTCCTCACCCACAGTCTCTAGACCATTTCCTCCTCCTTCTACCACGACTAGGTCATCTGGTAGAATTTCCGGTAGGTGCTCCTCCACTATGCCCTTGATCTTTTCTATTCTGGCACCACTTTCGGTCCTGTCCATTATCCTGTAGAAGCCATCTGTTAGGAAGTGGATCTCCTTTCCCACCCCCTTCAGGATGCTGTCCCCGAACAGCCACAGCCGTTGCTGCAGCTTTCCTGGCCTCCTTCTCATTCGCCGCCCATCCTGCACCTTCTGCCAGGTTTGGCTCCCCACCCCGACCCATGGGGTGAAGTGCTGGCCAGACTCGTTCTTCTGGTTGTCCTCTGCTGCTCCTTTTCTCCTCACCCCTGCCGTCTGGGTTGCTGCTGTTGTTTCTCTCCCTTCCTTAACCCCTGACGTCTTTCCTGTTGCTCCCTTCTCCCCTCCTGTCTGGACCCCTGTTGTCTCTCCTGCGGCTTCCCTGATCCTCGCTGGTGGGCCTGTTGATGACATTTCCTCCTCCACACTTACCTCTGGTGTAGTTACTACCTCCTGTTTCTCTGCTGCTGCTCCTTTGCCCTCCTCTGGACTTTCTGCACCCTGCCTTACCTTCCCCGCTGCTTCTGCCTCCTTCTCCTTCACTGCTGCTTCTGCCTCCTTCTCACTCTCCGTCCCTGGTGCAGCCTCCTTCTCCTTCACTGCTGCTTCTGCCTCCTTATCCTTCACTGCTGCTTCTGCCTCCTTCTCACTCCCCGTCCCTGGTTCAGCCTCCTTCTCCTTCACTGCTGCTTCTGCCTCCTTCTCACTCCCCGTCCCTGCTTCTGCCTCCTTATCCTTCACTGCTGCTTCTGCCTCCTTCTCACTCCCCGTCCCTGGTTCAGCCTCCTTCTCCTTCCCCGCTGCTTCTGCCTCCTTCTCCTTCCCCGCTGCTTCTGCCTCCTTCTCACTCCCCGTCCCTGGTTCAGCCTCCTCCTTCACTGCTGCTTCTGCCTCCTTCTCACTCCCCGTCCCTGGTTCAGCCTCCTTCTCCTTCCCCGCTGCTTCTGCCTCCTTCTCACTCTCCGTCCCTGGTTCAGCCTCCTTCTCCTTCCCCGCTGCTTCTGCCTCCTTCTCACTCCCCGTCCCTGGTTCAGCCTCCTTCTCCTTCACTGCTTCTGCCTCCTTCTCACTCCCCGTCCCTGGTTCAGCCTCCTTCTCCTTCACTGCTGCTTCTGCCTCCTTCTCACTCCCCGTCCCTGGTTCAGCCTCCTTCTCCTTCACTGCTGCTTCTGCCTCCTTCTCACTCCCCGTCCCTGGTTCAGCCTCCTTCTCCTTCACTGCTGCTTCTGCCTCCTTCTCACTCCCCGTCCCTGCTTCTGCCTCCTTATCCTTCACTGCTGCTTCTGCCTCCTTCTCACTCCCCGTCCCTGGTTCAGCCTCCTTATCCTTCACTGCTGCTTCTGCCTCCTTCTCACTCCCCGTCCCTGGTTCAGCCTCCTTCTCCTTCCCCGCTGCTTCTGCCTCCTTCTCACTCTCCGTCCCTGGTTCAGCCTCCTTCTCCTTCACTGCTGCTTCTGCCTCCTTCTCACTCTCCGTCCCTGGTTCAGCCTCCTTCTCCTTCACTGCTGCTTCTGCCTCCTTCTCCTTCACTGCTGCTTCTGCCTCCTTCTCACTCCCCGTCCCTGGTTCAGCCTCCTTCTCCTTCACTGCTGCTTCTGCCTCCTTCTCACTCCCCGTCCCTGGTTCAGCCTCCTTCTCCTTCACTGCTGCTTCTGCCTCCTTCTCACTCCCCGTCCCTGGTTCAGCCTCCTTCTCCTTCACTGCTGCTTCTGCCTCCTTCTCACTCCCCGTCCCTGGTGCAGCCTCCTTCTCCATCACTGCTGCTTCTGCCTCCTTCTCCTTCACTGCTGCTTCTGCCTCCTTCTCACTCCCCGTCCCTGGTGCAGCCTCCTTCTCCTTCACTGCTGCTTCTGCCTCCTTCTCCTTCACTGCTGCTTCTGCCTCCTTCTCACTCCCCGTCCCTGGTTCAGCCTCCTTCTCCATCACTGCTGCTTCTGCCTCCTTCTCACTCTCTGTCCCTGGTTCAGCCTCCTTCTCCTTCACTGCTTCTGCCTCCTTCTCACTCTCTGTCCCTGGTTCAGCCTCCTTCTCCTTCACTGCTTCTGGCTCCCTCTTACTCTCCGTCCCTGGTTCAGCCTCCTTCTCCTTCACTGCTTCTGGCTCCCTCTTACTCTCCGTCCCTGGTTCAGCCTCCTTCTCCTTCACTGCTTCTGGCTCCCTCTTATTCTCCGTCCCTGGTTCAGCCTCCTTCTCCTTCACTGCTTCTGGCTCCCTCTTACTCTCCGTCCCTGGTTCAGCCTCCTTCTCCTTCACTGCTTCTGACTCCCTCTTACTCTCCGTCCCTGGTTCAGCCTCCTTCTCCTTCACTGCTTCTGGCTCCCTCTTACTCTCCGTCCCTGGTTCAGCCTCCTTCTCCTTCACTGCTTCTGGCTCCCTCTTACTCTCCGTCCCTGGTTCAGCCTCCTTCTCCATCACTGCTTCTGGCTCCCTCTTACTCTCCGTCCCTGGTTCAGCCTCCTTCTCCTTCACTGCTTCTGGCTCCCTCTTACTCTCCGTCCCTGGTTCAGCCTCCTTCTCCTTCACTGCTGCTGGTTTCCTCTTATTCTCCGTCCCTGGTGCAGCCTCCTTCTTCTCTCCCGCCTCTGCTCCTTCCTCCATCTTCCCTGCATCCTCGCTGGCTGCGGTGCCCTTGTGGTAGTTGTGATCCGCAGCCACCACTGGCTCTGCCTTCTCCACCTCATCGCCAGGGGGATGTCTCTTGGCGTCTGCCGCTTCCTCCTCTTTTCTTGTTTTCTTATCTTTTTCCTTCCACTCTCCTTGTTCTTTCTTGACACGCTTCACACACAAACCATATGTTCTTGCATTTCAGGATCTTCATGTGTTCGGGCTTTACCGCGCCCTTCACCACCATGCAGCCCACATGGTACCAGTCATCACATCTCTCGCAGCTCACTCCTGTACTCCAAGCTGTGACCTCTTTTTGGCGCCGAACATCAGCTGATTTGGGGCCGCTCTCACAGCCGTCTGGTACGCAGCCTAACCCGAGGCCCTGCCAGCCTGCTAACAAGCATCACCATCAGCCGTTGTTTTCGTGGTGTCGGCGTGGTGACGGTCATGGCAGGGTTGGTGGGACATGCAAACACTGAGCGGAGGATTGGCAAGGAGAAACGTGAAAAAAATATGAAATATAAGGAATAACTGTCAAGAATAAATATGACGAAAAAATGTGGAGTGTCTCGATCGCTGTAATACACCTGTCAAATCTGCTGATAGCCTAATATTTCCACGGAATAATTGGTGAAATAATGGTGACAATTATTAAAGTTCTACTATTTAGCAAACAGTATGTCAGCAAGACAGACTCTTCATTATATTCTTTACGGCAGTGTATTTTTTAACATTATAACTGGGCGACCATTTGGTCGCCCAGTGATGAAAAATGGTCGCCCAGTAAAGCGATTCTTTAAGTACTGGGCGACCAGATCAATTCCTCAAACTTTATGAGGAAATTTTAGTTAATTTAAGACAGCTCTTGCATTGGCCTTCTATCTCCGTTTTCTTTCATTTGAGAATTCGTTAATATTGAAATTTTCTCCCCTACTGATTTCAGTGTTTTTACATAGAGTGAGTATGAAAGTTTATTATAACATCATAAATTATCAAAATAATAATAATACATTTATGATGAAATAAACAGCCAAGCATATAATGGTGGAAGTTTTCCATCATGTAGCTATGTACAGCAGATACGAATGTTACTTGTTTGTTTTTAAAGTCCACCTGACTGTGGTTGTCCCGAGAGGAAGGAAAACGTTTTGTTACTTTTAATATCAGTGCCGAATTTAGCTACAGCATAGAGCAGCTTGCAGGGTTCTCAATCTTCTGAAGGTTTGAACCGTTTCAGAACCCCACTGAATTGCCCAGTATGATCCCACAGCCCCTTAAATAGGTACGTAGTTGAAGAAAAAGGGTCTTAAAGGTGAAATATTACTTATTAACAGAAATATTCCACTATTTGTTATTAGTTGTAAAATAATTGACTGATAAAGTGTGTATCTACAAAGAATATGAATTTAAGAGTGATTAACAAGTTGTTTTAATGAGAATATAAAAGTTTTGCCAAGACATACAGGCCAGTCAATATTTCACTGCTGCTTGACTGCTGCTGCTGTTGCTGCTGTCCTATCCCTAGCACATCATCAGCTGTGTCAATGCTGAATGGCTCTGGTACCCCTTCAAATACATGAGACTAGCGGCCTATGATGTCATACACCAGTTTATCTACCACAGTTAATGTCTGCGTATCTGTGGTGCCACACGTGTGGGGCATTCAGGTGCTGGGGGAAATGTCATTGTTATGAAAGGGCAGGGGTAAACCAGTGTATGCTGTGAGGCCTTGGTGTGGAAGTTCCCTGTCTGAACTGTGCAGCTAATCCCCCGTACAGTGAGGGCAGTGAGGGCCTTTTTTACTCCCTCAGGGGCTGTGCAGCTGAGAGAGTGGTGTACATGAGTGTGAATGTGTAAGTGAGTGTGTGCCTGTCTTGGCTAAAACCCTTCATTGGGGGAAGATAGCCAAGGTATTTAGATAGATTGATAGTCATTGACAGATGAACATCAAAAAAATTTCTATATCAAATAAACAGTTCACTGCTATGAACTTATTAACTTTAAGCTGAAATAAAGGCATTGTGGCCAGTATAGCTGCATTCTGTGAGCACATGAAAAACTAACTAATATAAGTTTTGTTTTAGGCGTAATGGTTACGGTATGTGTAGTAGCGTGCATTATATAAGGACAATGATACACGCCCGTGGCCTGTGCTCTGTATTCCGTCTCCGAGCCGTTACACAGCGGATCCTTCGAGAATGTAAACAGTGGGTTATAGAAAACTGGATAATGGTGAGGGGTGACTGAGCCACACAAACAATATGAGTATTGAATATTGTCACATCCCTTTTCTTTTAAAAAATGAAAGCAATTCAAATGTGATACATTGTTTACATTTGAACAAATATTTAGTACATGTATATTCCTTAATATATAAAGTATCAGTTACTTGAGATGTATATTCCTTAACAACTAAAATACAAAATTGCATGAGGTATGGTAACTAATACATGAGGTATCTTAGAGCAATACATACATGAGATACATATAGTGTTCACTTACTGACTATAAAATCCTTAAATCTAGATGGAAGAACACCTCGCGTTGCTCTCGCGGTGTTTCCAGGGGTTTGACCTGTTTGACCTGTTTCTTGTATGTCTCCTTTTGGCATATGTGTGTGTTTTTGTCTGGAGTCAGAAACAAGTGTGTCTGTGCTCGGTAGATCTGACTTAACATTCACAGAGCTGTCATCTACGACATCATTCAAATTCTGTTCATTAGTCTTTCTGAGATGTTGTCTGTTGCGTCTAAGAATTCCTAAGTCAGTCTCAATGTCATATGATCTCTCATCTAACCGTTTGTGAACTGTACCTCGTCTCCACACTGAGTCTCCTAATGAGGTTGGTTGGATCCTAACTGCATCACCTTCACTCAGTGGTGTGAGATCTTTTGCTACCTTGTCATAGTACCACGCACTTTTCAGGTTCTTCAGTCTTCTCTTCTTCTTTTCCAATGAAACATCAATTCCACTTGGTTTTAGGAGCTCAGCTGTTGTGGGTAGTAATGTTCTCGTCCTTCTACCTAAACTACGCTGTACTGGACTCAATTCCATATCTTGAGATGGGGTATTTCTGTAGTCTAAAATGGCTAAATAAGGATCACTTTTACTTGCTAGTGCTTTCTTAATCAAGTTCTTTTACAGCAGATTCAGCCATTCCATTGGACTGAGGATATTTGGGGCTTGATGTCCTGTGTTCAAAATCATATTGGACTGCAAAATCACTGAACTCTTTGCTAATGAATTGTGGTCCATTATCACTAACCAAAACTGATGGTATGCCATATCTAGCAAAATGAGCTTTTAACTTCTTGATGACTGCTATTGTATTGACAGAAGTTAACACATCAATTTCCCAAAAATTACTGAAGTAGTCCACAGTTACAAGAAAATGTTGATTACCCAACTCAAATAAGTCCACTCCTACTCTCTCCCATGGTCTGTCAGTTATTTCATGTGACATTAGAGTTTCTCTCTGCTGTTTGTTGCTGAATTTAAGACATGTTTCACATTGGGATATATATTCTTTAATTTCAGCATTCATGCTTGGCCAGTAAACACATTCTCTTGCTCGCCTTAGACATGCTTCCACTCCCGTATGAGAGGAATGTATTGCCTTCTTGATCTCGCCACGCAGGCACGAGGAATGACAACCCTTTCTCCTTTGAATATGAGACCATCTTGTGCAGATAGCTCACTTCTATAGTTGAAATATGGCAATAATTGATTTGTAATGTCATCTTTTGCCTCAGGCCATCCTGTGATTATTGTCTGTAAAAGCAAATTCATTGTCTCATCATCCGCAGTTGCTCGCTTTATTTTCTCTAGACGTTCAGGTCTAATGGGCAAAAGGGATATCATGTTAATGCTTTCAAACATTTGACCGCCTTCATTATTTGGTAGATGTTGCCTGGACAGCAAATCTGCTATGTGCATGTCTTTGCCTGGCAAGTATTCTAATTCTAAGTTATACTGAAAAGCTTTGAGTAGCATTCCTTGTAAACGCTTTGGAGCTCGATCAAGAGGCTTCCGGATGATTGACTGCAAAGGTTTGTGGTCACTCACTACTTTAGTCATTCTCCCAAAAGTATATTGGTGAAACTTGGTAAGTCCAAAAACAACTGCTAACATTTCCTTTTCTATCTGAGCATATCTAGTCTCTGTAGGGGTCAAAGCTCTGCTGGCATAGGAAATGGGTTTACCATCCTGCATCAATGCTGCACCTAAACCTGTCTGACTTGCATCGCACTGTAAAACAAGTGGTCTAGTCTGGTCATAGTAAGTGAGAACTGGGGCGGAAGTCACCGACTGTTTGACCTGTGCTAGCGCTGTGTCTTGAGCTGGTCCCCACTGCCAATCTACGTCTTTGTTGGTTAGACGACGAATGGGTTCCAATATGTCAGATAATTGGGGTAGAAACCTTGCTAGATAGTTAACCATGCCAGTGAGTCTCTGTACCTCCACCACATTTTGTGGGGCTTTCATGCTGACAATTGAAGCTATTTTATCTGGGTCAGGCTTTAGTCCATCTTTAGAAATCTTATGGCCTAAAAAAGATATCTCAGACTTTCTCAGTTCAGTCTTGCAAGTATTTAACTTGATGCCCTGATTCCTACATCTTTCTAGCAACTTGCGTACATTGTTATCATGATCAGTATGTGCTTCATCATCAGTGTCACCAGAACCATAAACTAATATATCATCAGCTACACACACAACTCCTTGCAAACCTCCTAATGCTGTATTCAATCTTTTTTTGAAAAATTTCACTGCTGACAGCTAAACCAAAAGGTAGTCTCAACCATCTATATCTCCCTAGTGGTGTTTGGAATGTTGTCAAGTAGCTGGATTGTTCATCCAAAACACAATGCCAGTAGCCGTTCCTCAGATCAAATTTAGAGAATATTTTAGCCTTTGACAGGTTAGGCAGCACATCATCAATTATTGGAAGAGGATGCATTTCCCTTTGTAAGTCTTTGTTTAATGCTTGTGGATCAATGCAAATCCTTATGTCACCAGATTTCTTACTTCCAACAACCATGCGGCTTACCCACTCTGTTGGTTCATCAACTTTGGCAATGACTTAGGCTCTTTCAAGTTCTCTTAGCTTATTGTTGATTCTCTGCTTAATGCTGATCGGTACTCTGCATGACTGTACTGACACTGGACTTGGATTAGAACTCAAGGTTAATTTCACAACACCAGGTAGTTTGCCAAGGTCTGATGCAAATACATCAGAGTAATTAGCAAAGGAATCACTTACTATACTGATGTTCTCATAATTTACTGTGATCAAGTTCATCTGCTCAGATGCTCTTTTACCCAGAATTGGTGTAACATCTTCTTCTACTACCACAAACTCCACTGAATGTTTGGTATTAGTCCTACAATTGACAATGACAATTCTGCATTTACCCAATGGATGTAGTTTGGTAGAGTTATACATATATAAAACAGTGTTACAGGGTTGCAACTGAATATTTGGGATCATATGTCTAGGAATGGTATTGACACTAGCACCACAATCAACTTGGAAAGCAACTTGTTTGTCACATACCAACATAGATGCCATGATCACCTTGTTGTTGTGTCGGTCAGATACCTTCATCACGTACTGCACCTCAGGGTCATCGTCAGCGTCATCTTGTACACCATGAACGGAATTCCTTGCTGGTCCCTTTGTTTGTCGTGTTTTTCCTCTGCATTTTGTTGCCAGATGATTCTTCCGGTTGCACTTGCTGCATGTCTGGCCGTATGCTGGACATTCTTCTTTCTTCCAGACGTGCTTGGTGCCACAGAATTTGCAGGGTTTCAGTTGCTTGGGTGTAGGTGAAGTCTCAGGCTTTGCAGCTTGTTTCACTTGATTGGGCTTGTTGGTTGGCTTGTGTGAGACTCTGTGAACAGGCTCTTGCGCGCCATCCTTGTAGATCGACATCTGCTTCTGTGATGCTTGATGTGCTGCGGCGATCTTCTCTGCTTGTTGTAGGGTTAGGTCTTCTTCTCGGAAAAACTTCTCCCGGAGTGCATCGTCTCGGCAGCCAAACACCAGCTGGTCTCGCAGTAGGTCGTCCTTTTCAATCTTGAAATCACAGTCTTTTGCCAAAACTCTGAGCCTTGTTATGAATGCTTCCAAAGTTTCTCCACTCAGCTGCAGACACTTGTGGAATTTGTACCTGTCAATCAGCGTTGTCTTCCTTGGAGCAAAGTGGGCATCGAACATGGCAAGTACAGTGGTTAAAGTCTTAGCAGGGTCAGTCCCACTAGCATCTGGTGTAGGGAACTCAAAAGAATTGTAGATATCAAGCAGCTCATCCCCACCTACATTTAGAAGTAAGGCCACTTTTTCCTCATCGGATCTCTTCTTAAACCCTGCAGCAAGCACATGGTCAAATTTCTGTTTGAAGGTCTTCCATGCTTGATCGGAGTTACCTGCGAGGTGTATCTTGCCTGGGGCGTTCAGTGCAGAGACAGCCATCTTCACTTTCACTCCCTGTGTCCTCCAGAGAAATAATATTGCTGGCTCACCAGATTCTTGCACCGCCGCTCCTCGTATCACCAGGGCTGGGCGTCACTCTCTTCAACACATTTCACGAGCTTGGAACACTTCTTTCGCCACTGCGCTGCTGTTATAGGTGTCCGAAGGGATTATGTCACTTTTACCGCTGCCACCATGTTTTAAGCGTAATGGTTATGTGTAGTAGCGTGCATTATATAAGGACAATGATACACGCCCGTGGCCTGTGCTTTGTATTCCGTCTCCGAGCCGTTACACAGCGGATCCTTCGAGAATGTAAACAGTGGGTTACAGAAAACTGATTGATTGATTGATTGATAGTTTATTGTTGCAGGTAAACAACAAGGGAGAAGGGAGGAACATGCCATCCCAGCCCCCAGGCAGGACAGAGTGTGATTATACAACTATTAATACATGTGTAGGTAGCACCATGAAATTAAAAAGATACAATGGTAGGAAAACTGGATAATGGTGAGGGGTGACTGAGCCACACAAACAATATGAGTATTGAATATTGTCACAACCCCCCACATGTATATGTGACTTATTTCAGCGACGAGGTATTTCTTGCAACACTGGCTGCAGCGTCGCCACAGCCGCCGCCAGAGGAGGTGACGCGCCTCCATAAACATTATCCCCTATTTTCAAGAGTGAAAAAAAAAGTCCTTGAATTGGATTTTCAAAGCTTTTCCATGACTGTTTAAGGTTTGTAGAAAAGATATATGAAGAGATGCTGATGTTTCATAAGGTAGGTAATGAGATACTGGCACGGACCTAAAACGAATCTTAACCGTCCTCCCTTCCTTTCCTCCCCAGTCAAAATACATCTTCCCTTCTTTCCTTCCTCCTCCCCATTCTGTCCTCCCTTCCTTCCTTTCCTCCCCGGTCGAAATACGTCTTCCTTCCCTCCCTCTCCCTTCACTGTCCTCCCTCAAAGAAATTCCTCCCCAGCTCCCATCTCTTCTTCTTGGGTGTTTTATGGGGCTAGTTAGGCTGTGGGGCCGCAGCCTCTAGAGCTCCGAGCTCCCATCTCTCTCCCTCCTCCACCATGGCGCTTGTTTTCCCCCTATTTTCTCCTCTTCCACAGCCTCCACATGCTTCCTGCACTCACCACAGACGGCACGGAGTGGCTTTTCCAACACGGCACTCGTCTCCCTCATCTTGGCGGCATAAACCACGGGTAACGGTAGAAACATGGACTCAGCGGGGTTGGTTTAGGTCCCCGCTCTTGGTACAGGTGACCCGTTGAAGAGTCAGGCCTTCTCATCGGCACACCCTGTAAAAATAAAACAACAGTATCCATTACAAATCTTCCAATTCCCTATTTCTTGCACAGCACATCTTTTCCAGAAAACCCTTCATGGCTTCTATAATTCTCTCATTTGCTTCATCACTCAGTCCCAGCAGCAGCAGCATCCACTCCCTCTCTGTCCTTGCAATCCTCCCATTCACATCCCTGCAGCCCACCTCACTCAGTGCCACCCTCATCATCTCCATCCTTTCTCTCCGGTACCTCCCACACACCACATGCACGACAGTTTCATCCACACCCCTGTCACACATCTGTCACACTTTGCTGCGGGACTCAGACCACCTGTAATTTCTTGCATTCACATTCATACACTGCGCTCGAGCTTGGAAGAGAAGATCACCACCCAGGCTTCCATCATACCAGCTGACACACTGCGGGGCTTCCTTTTCCCTGTACCACTCCATCGCATGCTTCCACCTCCTCAGACCGTCACCTTTCACTGCACTGTCTATCTCTTTCTTCCACTTTCTCACATTCCATTCTAGACCCTCACTATTTCTGTCAATCACCTTCCATTCAAAGAAACGCCTCCCTTCCTCTCTGCTCACCCACCAGACTCGCATACCACTGTCACCAACCATTCTCATGCAGTTTTTAATCCATTTGCTCTCATGCACACTCCACAAGTAGACCTTCCGTGCCAATATCGCTTCATCCATTCGTTCCAATCTGACTTTGTATCCTAAATCTTTCCCTAAAGGTACTCCACCCCATATCACCCCTCAATGCTTCCACCGCCGCATACCTTGGTGCATTCAAAGCTAACCTACCGATCCTATTTTGCCCTACTTCCAATTTATCCATTTCCAACTCACTCCATGTAATCACCTCCATCCCATACATCACACTCGGCACTGCTACACTCTTCCACACCTCTCTCAGCACATCATACTTACATGCTCTCATTCTTGCCGCACTTCCCAGACGGCCCACCCATTGATTGACTAGGCTAATCTTCTCATTCTTTGTCCTTTCACATCCGCTCAGACTCATCCATACACCCAGGTACTTGTATGCATCTGTTTGTCCTAGCTCTGTGTCTCCTAGCCTCCAGGTCCTATTTCTCTCATCTTCTGCCCCATTCACAACCATTATCTGACTTTTCTCACTACTATATTTCACTCCAAAATCTCTCCCATACTCATTCACCACATCTAATAGTTCCTGCAGTTCCTCCGCTGACTCACTCATGACTACCACGTCATCTGCATACAGAAGCACACATACCCTGTCTTCTCCCACTTTTACTCCTGCATTCTTTCTCCTCATCCTGGCTGCCAACTCCTCAGTGTACAGACTGAAGAGAGTTGGAGACAGGATGCAGCCCTGCCTAACACCTCTTTCACTCCTCACCCACTCTGTCTCTAATGCTCCTAACCTATACCTGGCTCTTGTATCCACATACATGCTCCTAATGATTCGCACTATCTTATCACTCAAACCTACTTTCTCCAGTACCTTGCACATCACCTCCCTGTTCACTCTATCATACGCTTTCTCAATATCAAGAAACCCAAGATACAACGGACTTCCATTCTTCCTTTTCCTCTCTATCATCTCATTTACCACATACATATTATCCTCTGCCCTCCTGTCTGTGCGAAAACCATTCTGCTCCTCACCCAGCACTCTCTCTCTTTCAATCCACTTACACAGCCTTTCTTTCAACACAGCACAGAAAATCTTTCCCACCGTATTCGCCAGGGCTATCGGCCTATAATTCTTCAGCTCTTTCTTACTCTTATGTCCTCCCTTGTGTATCAGTCACTCTGCATTCGTTCCATTCCCGAGGCACTCTCTCATTCTCCCATACACAGTTGAACAGCTCAGTCATCCTGTCTATCGCCACCTCACCTCCATTCTTATACAATTCATACGGGATCTCATCCAGCCCTGCACGAAATAATATTGTATAATCACACTCTGTCCTGCCTGGGGGTTGGGATGGCATGTTCCTCCCTTCTCCCTTGTTGTTTACCTGCAACAATAAACTATCAATCAATCAATCAGAAAATCAGGGCGGGCCGTTGCAAAGGCTGATCCCAAGAACATCAACACAAAAACAGAACATGTGTGTGTGTGTGTGTGTGTGGCTCCCCGCCCCTGTAAAGCCTCTTCCCTCGACCTTCTCCTGCCCTCCTGACCCTCACATCCTCCTCAGTGCCGATGATGACCTGCTGCTGACGACCTGCCAAGTGCCAACACGGGGCTGTGCAGGAAGGAAGGAGTAATGGCCTGGGGTGTGTGTGTGTGTCTGGCCGTCAGGGTGAAGGAAGGAGTAATGGCCTGGGGTGTGTGTGTGTGTCTGGCCGTCAGGGTGAAGGAAGGAGTAATGGCCTGGGGTGGGTGAGTGTGTCTGGCCGTCAGGGTGAAGGAAGGAGTAATGGCCTGGGGTGGGTGAGTGTAGTGTGTCTGGCCGTCAGGGTGAAGGAAGGAGTAATGGCCTGGGGTGGGTGTGTGTGTCTGGCCGTCAGGGTGAAGGAAGGAGTAATGGCCTGGGGTGGGTGAGTGTAGTGTGTCTGGCCGTCAGGGTGAAGGAAGGAGTAATGGCCTGGGGTGGGTGTGTGTGTCTGGCCGTCAGGGTGAAGGAAGGAGTAATGGTCTGGGGTGGGTGGGTGTGTGTCTGGCCGTCAGGGTGAAGGAAGGAGTAATGGCCTGGGGTGTGTGAGTGTAGTGTGTCTGGCCGTCAGGGTGGAGGAAGGAGTAATGGCCTGGGGTGGGTGTGTGTAGTGTGTCTGGCCGTCAGGGTGAAGGAAGGAGTAATGGCCTGGGGTGTGTGTGTGTGTCTGGCCGTCAGGGTGAAGGAAGGAGTAATGGCCTGGGGTGGGTGAGTGTGTCTGGCCGTCAGGGTGAAGGAAGGAGTAATGGCCTGGGGTGTGTGTGTGTGTCTGGCCGTCAGGGTGAAGGAAGGAGTAATGGCGTGGGGGTGGTGTGTGTGTCTGGCCGTCAGGGTGGAGGAAGGAGTAATGGCCTGGGGTGTGTGTGTGTCTGGCCATCAGGGTGAAGGAAGGAGTAATGGCCTGGGGTGGGTTGGTTGGGTGTGTCTGGCCGTCAGGGTGGAGGAAGGAGTAATGGCCTGGGGTGTGTGAGTGTGTCTGGCCATCAGGGTGAAGAAGGAGTAATGGCCTGGGGTGGGTGGTGTGTCTGGCCGTCAGGGTGAAGGAAGGAGTAATGGCCTGGGGTGGGTGTGTGTCTGGCCGTCAGGGTGAAGGAAGGAGTAATGGCCTGGGGTGTGTGTGTGTTTGGCCGTCAGGGTGAAGGAAGGAGTAATGGCCTGGGGTGTGTGTGTGTGTCTGGCCGTCAGGGTGAAGGAAGGAGTAATGGCCTGGGGTGTGTGTGTGTGTCTGGCCGTCAGGGTGAAGGAAGGAGTAATGGCCTGGGGTGGGTGGGTGTGTCTGGCCGTCAGGGTGAAGGAAGGAGTAATGGCCTGGGGTGGGTGTGTGTGTCTGGCCGTCAGGGTGAAGGAGAATGCTAGCTGCTATGTACCGTCGGCTGCTATGTACCGGCTCCTATGCACCACTGCTTTGGCTTATATGTACCATTGTTGGGCTGCTATGTACCGGCTCCTATGTACCACTGCTTTGGCTTATATGTACCAAACAAGGCTGCTATGTACCAGATACCAAGTAGTAAGCTGGCTCTATATGAGATGGAGGTAAGTTTGGCAGCGCCATTATCTGCCGAATGAATTGTCTTACAGTGAGTTGATTAATATTGGCATTTTGTAGAGCTAGTCTCTTCACTCTGCGGTACACTGCTTGGGCCCAGTGAAACCAGCAGCCATGAAGGGAAGCCTCGGGAATGCACACTCGCACTGCTGACCATAGTGCTCTTTCAAAATCCAAAACAACTTCACAAACAGATGTTGACGTTAAATCAGTAATTTTTCTTATGACAGCTGCAAAGTCCTTTTTCTTTCTTCTTGACATTAGGACAAAGCACAATGGAACCTGTTTCATAATTCCATCCTTCTTTATAAAACTGTGCACACTAAAAAGTTGAACAAAAGGGGTTTGAACAATTTTAAAAGTTCTGTCCATGTACCAAACTTTAGATTTGGACAGGTGTTGCAACTGAATTGGTTTTGCAAATATGAGATGCTGTTGTCCATTTTCAAATAGATCAGCTTGAAGAAAGTCCTGTGGAACATGATCTGTGTTTAATTCAAAACTAATATCTTCAGGGTGTTTTGGACGTTGTCCTTCCCTGGAGCGATTGGTGCATCTGACTAGAGTGTTTATATTTGGTAAGGGAACATCTGAATTTTCCCAGCTTGAGAGTGCTTTCTTTACTATTTCCCCAGATGATGCAAATGGAAATTCCAAAGCAGACTTTTTAACGAAAGCTCGTGTCGATGCTTTGAGTTCAGCACCAGGATCCTCAGGATGTGTGTGTTTGTGGTGTCCACTTTTGAAGTTCATTGTTTCTATTTGCTGTGAAATTGCAGCACTTTTTACCACGGTAGCTGCATATCCATGTGACTGAGACAGATGACTCGCTTCCTGGTGTACGTAAAACCCAAAGAATCAGCGAGAAGAGAGCTGCCTTTTCTTGTTCCACCGGAAACAATTTTGTAGGTCACAGGAGTGTCTGCAAGGATCGTTGTTGGTAACGCTTCATCATCTAATGATGTTTCTGCAGCTGGCGTGATGTCATCAATAGGAAGTGTGATGTTGAAGCCATTGGGTGTGTTGTTGATTGCTGCAGGCTGCTCTTCGACTGGGAAGGCATTAAAAGGATCATCGGCATCACCTGAAACCAGGGTAAAAAATATGAGCAAATGTACAGTGAGAGGGGGGGATGGAAAGTGAGTGGGACAGGGGAAAGTGAGTGGGGAAAATGAAAATAAGAGGGATGAGGGAAAACATGAGTGGGACAGGAAAGTGAGTAAGTAACAAGGTACATACATAGTAATGCAAAGGGGTACAACTAAACCGAAATGACTACAAATGACTTCAAAATACATAAAGGAATACAGAGGAGAGAGAGAGAGAGAGAGAGAGAGAGAGAGAGAGAGAGAGAGAGAGAGAGAGAGAGAGAGAGAGAGAGAGTTACAAAGGAAGGCAAACAACAACAGACCTATGAGTCCTCACTACGGCTGTTTGTATAGAAGAGAGAGAGAGAGAGTCTATGGGCATAAATTAGTACCCCTCCTCTCCCACCCATCCTTATCTAAATGCTCATGCAATAGAAAGCTAAGGCCCCTAACAAACAGAAAGATAATTGTACCTGAAACTTCCATCCAGTCAGGACAGTCTGGGCAACACCACATGAAAACTTGACCAGCTTTCAATGGTCTGTCTATATTCCGGTACTCAGATTGTGATGTTGCTGTACCACATAAGCAGTGGCGCCACTTGTTGCACCCGTCACAGATAGGGGCTTCCTGTCTAGGGCGAACACACAATCCACATCCTGAGCAAAGGAAAAGTGCTGATGCCATGGTAGTATAAAAAGGATAACTGGAGTTAGGAAGTAAATACTGAGCAAGTTCACTGGAGTTTCGAAGCAAAAAGTGAGCAGATCCACTGGAGGTCCTAAGTTACCCTTTTAGAAGCAAATAATGAGCAGAGCTCTATTTGCTCTATTCTCTATTTGCGTGGCAAACAAATAAACATTATTATTAATTATATTAATAATAATGTTACATAGCTATAATCATGATACATAGCAGCTGGTGGTACATAGCAGCCAACGGTACATAGAGGCCTGTTACGGTGAAGGAAGGAGTAATGGCCTGGGGTGGGTGTGTGTGTCTGGCCGTCAGGGTGGAGGAAGGAGTAATGGCCTGTGGGGATAAGGCTGGCAGCGGTGAGGTGACGGCGGCGTGGCATGAACCAGCTGGCACCTGTGATGACCTTAAAGCCCTGGAGGAGTGCCAGGCCAGGGTAGAGTCCCTTGATAGAGAGAGAACCAACATTGGCGGCCCTGTGTATAAAGCTGCTGGGCGCTTTTAGTGGCCCATCGAACACTGCGAGGTATTAAAAACATAATTTTACCTATTTTGGAAGCGGATTTGGCTGCTTTTTAATGTGGCAACTCCTTGCAGCCTTGCCTTTGGCTGTAGCAACAGGCCACAGAGGGGATACAAAATTTATGAATTTCCTGCAAGCCCGCTGAGAAGATAGAGTTGTGCTGACTTTTTTTTTTCGTCTTGGGAGGAAACCCTCTCGTTGGTCAGGTTTGTGCCAGACATGCAGTGTGTGTGTCTTGCTGTCATAACTGCCCTCCTCTTGTCCTGATATGGAAATCGTTGTGAGAGAGACACAGCTACAAGGCCTGGAGCAATCCTTCGCCTCAGGCCCAGACATCCAAGCTGATGAGGGGAGCTGTACGTCGCCCTTATGACCAAAATTATTGGATTTGATCTCCCCCTCAGGGCTCTAGCTGTTATAACAGACTCACAATGGATACTTCAGTCTCATTGGCTGGACGTGTTACAAAATTTTAGATGAACAGAAGGTAGCTTTTGGGTGTGCCTTACCTGCATTGGTAAAACTCTAGAATCACACCCAACCCACTCTAATGACTAACACTATTTTTTTAATTGTATTTGCTAAGCATCACTCTGATAACTCTTCATTATTATTACTCATTTCTGAAATTTTAAAATGCTGGGAAATATTACTATTTCAGCGGTGATAGGTTACTATTTGGTCATGTGATAGTCTTCAGCGAGAAACTCCTCTAGGCTGGGCTATAAATCTATCTTTATTTAATATCCTAATGTATAAGGTTGCACAGCCTTCATTTCTATGGGTACCAATGTCACTATAATGTACTGAAGACATTTTCCTATAATATTTTCTAAACCTATTTTGATCCTCAAGCAAAATGAAACATGTTTATATGTCCTTAGAATTTTACTGTATTATCTTTTAATCAACAATAAGTATTTCAATTGAATTAAATTCAATGTTAGTGTGTTGGAAGTGGCCTCAAGTACACACAGAGGACGTGTGGTCACCCATCTTGTCCACCTTCATGCAGCTCAGCCACCTTGTCTTAGTGTGTTGGCCAAGAATATCAAAGAATGAACCCAGAGCCTCCTCCTCTCCTGCCTCCCTCACTCTCTTGCCTTGTGTTTTATTATTATTCTGTCTTGTCATTCTCTCTTTGGTTTCTTTCTTGCCTATTTATTTTTGCATCCTTCCTCTGTTCCTTTTATTATTACCACAGAACCTCCACAGCTCACCTCTCCCTGCACTTACAGCACACCTTGGCCTGCACCTCGTCCCTCCCTGCAGGTGCATGGTGCCCAACAGGGCGCTGCACCTCACCTGGGTCAACGCCCGGAGCAGACTGATGAGGGCATCCACCAGTGACTCCCTGGGTGTGGGCACCTTCATCTCCACCCACGCCAGGCTCAGCATTGTTGGTGAGTGCCACGGCTGTCATCCCTCGCAGTACCTCTTGACGGGCAGTAGTCAGGCAGTCTTGTGTAGGATTTGGTAAGACTGTCTTTGGCTCAGTGACTTTCTGAGGATGCACATGTTGGTTCATACTCTGTAGAGCAAGGAGAGAAAACTACCTCCTTCCACCTTGTCCTGATTCCTGGGAAGGTCTGCAGCTGTGACATGAACACACTAACAAAATATTACCTACCTACTGGGGTGATTTGGTGTGTGTGTGTGTGTGTGTGTGTGTGTGTGTGTGTGTGTGTGTGTGTGTGTGTGTGTAATTCACCTCTTGGTCTGCTGCGCGTTTCTCTCGAGACAGCCAGCCGTTCCCCTGCGGAAGAGCACAGAGCTCGTAGTACTGATCTTTGGGCAGGACTGAGACAACTCACACACAACACACCGCCACAGCGAGGTCACAACTCCTTGCCTGATGTCGCGTACCTACTCACTGCTAGGTGAACAGGGGCTACACATGAAAGAAGATAAACCCAACTTATCTTCACCCGGCCAGGGAATCGAGCCCCGGTCCTTCTGGTTGTGAGCCAGACGCTCTATCCACTGAGCTACCGGGCCGTGTGTGTATGTGTGTGTGTGTGTGTGTGTGTGTGTGTGTGTGTGTGTGTAATTCACCATGGTCTCATCACACAATAGACTCAAGATTGTCCGTCACTACCTTCCCCGAGAGGGCATGAAGCTCATGAGTGATGGATCTCCGCATACAGTTTAGACCCCCCCCCCCCTGGGGAGGAAGGGCACAGCCCCTGTTAATACCTGATACCCATTCAGTAGTGGGTGTAGAGGTGACTCAGGTTAGAGGAGGCTGCCCATGGTCCCCACTCTGGCCAGGACTTGGCCCTGGAGAGAGCCCTGGAGCTGGTCAGCCAGTCTGTGGGCAGTGCTGAGCCTTACTCCCCCAGCCTCGTGGCTCAAGAGGCAGGAAATGGAGAATTCTGGACTAGTTTCATATACATTAAAAAGTGGTTATTCTACTAAGTATCTCTGTAGTATCTTGTACAGGGAAGGTGTCCTTAGTTTTCAAGGCATTACAATAAAACAAAACCTCAGCTGTTTGCCTTGCAAGGAAGAATGGTTTTGCTGCACGTGATGAACTTGTAAATATTCCCATGAGGAATGTATGGCATGACAAATAGCATTGAATAATTCCCTGCCAAGACTCATGCTTGGTTTCTCTCCTCACAGGAAGAGGATGGTAAAGACACCTTGTGCATGTTAATACTCTCTCATACTTGTGCCAAGGCCTAACACTGTGTGGCCAACACTCTCAGCAGGGGCTTTGTCTTGTGATGTATGTTGTTCATTTTGTATCTTGTTCTTTGTAGCTGTGTGAACTGCCTTAAAGTGAGTATTTATGCTCATTTTCATGACAGGAAAGTGTTTGTTATGTTGCTGGCTGCCACAGGCTCTATACAATCATGAGATGTTCATCATTCCACAGGAATATTTTATTGGCTTTACATTTTTTACATTATAGTTTGCTGGAATGTTCTCTTCCCTGCCTGGTGCTCAGCCTTCATCATTTCACAGGCTGACTGATTGAGGGAAGTAAGTGGGTATTGAATTCAATACTGTTTGCTGATGACACAGTGCTCATTGCAGAAAATGAAAGTGACCCACAAAATTTGGTCAGTGTTTTTGATAATGTCTGTAACAGGAGAAAGCTGAAAGTAAATGTCAACAAAAGTAAAGTGATGGTTTGTGAGAAGTGAGGCTGTAGATTTTGTATGTCCATATAGAGTGGGAATTGAATGTTTTATTTATTTATTTATTTATTTTTTACAACAAAGGAAACAGCTCAAGGGCACAAAAAAAGGAAACAATAATAAAAAAAAAGCCCGCTCCTCGCTGCTCCTAAAAAAAGAATCAAAAGAGGTGGCCGAAAGAGAGGTCAATTTCGGGAGGAGAGGAGTCCTGATACCCTTCTCTTGAAAGAGTTCAACTCGTAGGCAGGAGGAAATACAGATGAAGGAAGATTGTTCCAGAGTTTACCAGCGTGAGGGATGAAAGAATGAAGATGCTGGTTAACTCTTGCATAAGGGGTTTGGACAGTATAAGGATGAGCATGAGTAGAAAGTCGTGTGCAGCGGGGCCGTGGGAGGGGGGGAGGCATGCAGTTAGCAAGTTCAGAAGAGCAGTCAGCATGAAAATATTGATAGAAGATAGAAAGAGAGGCAACATCGCGACGGAATTTAACCCGTGGGCTTGGGCTATGGGAAAGCCGAGAAGTGGCTGAGAAACGGCACCATTACACTGCATTTTGAGACTAAGAAAAGAGCATGGAACATACATCAGAGTACTCCTCTCATAACCATGAAGCCATTAAAAATATTTATTTATACTCAAACTCCATTCTTTTTGGGTGGTGTTTGTTACAAAATAAACAGTCTCGTGATGCATGGCATCTAGCCGAGAGTCGCTTGTTGTCTACTTTAGATAATTTGACAAGTGATTACTCTATGGATAGCTAATTCAGTCTGCCATGACATTACAGCACCACCTATGACAAATAAGCCCACCTCAAGATCACTCACCCACCACAATGACCCAGGGCATGCATGGTGGGTTGCTCTATGCCGCCACCGCCTACAATTAGCTCGAATTAGGTGTTTTGAGCCGAGCCCCATACGGGGTCCACCATTTCAGCGGACCGACTCGCAAGAGCCCAAAAATGGGTCCACCGACGCTGCTGGGTTAAGAGGTAGAAGACTATCAGTAGGAGGAGGATAGCTGATGAGACGAAGAGCCTTAGACTCCACTCTGTCCAGAAGAGCTGTGTGAGTGGAGCCCTCCCACACGTGAGATGCATACTCCATACGAGGGCGGACAAGGCCCCTGTATATGGATAGCAACTGCGCAGGGGAGAAGAACTGGCAGAGACGATACAGAACGCCCAACCTCGAGGAAGCTGATTTAGCGAGAGAGGAGATGTGAAGTTTCCAGTTGAGATTTTGAGTTAAGGATAGACCGAGGATGTTTGGTGTTGAAGACGGTGACAGCTGAGTGTTGTCGAGGAATAGGGGATAGGTGTTTGGAAGATTGTGTCGAGTTGATAGGTGGAGAAATTGAGTTTTTGAGGCATTGACGGACACAAGGTTCCTTCTGCCTCAATCGGAAATGATAGCAAGGTCTGAGGTTAATTATTCTGCAGCCTCCAGTCTGGAGTCGTGTACTTCCTGTTGAGAGGGTCTTCTATTGAAAGAAGTTGAATAAAGCAGAGTGGAGTCGTCAGCGTATGAGTGGACAGGACAGTTTGTTATGGAAAGAAGATCATTGATGAACAACAGGAAGAGAGTGGGTGATAGGACAGAGCCCTGTGGAACGCCACTGTTGATAGGTTTAGGGGAAGAGCAGTGACCGTCTACCACCGCAGAGATAGAACGGCCGGAAAGGAAACTGGAGATAAAGGAACAGAGAGAGGGATAGAATCCGAAAGAGGGCAGTTTAGAAAGCAAATACTGGTGCCAGACTCTATCGAAGGCTTTCAATATGTCAAGCGCAACAGAGAAAGTTTCACCGAAATGGCTAAGAGAGGATGACCAAGAGTCAGTTAAGAGAGCAAGAAGATCGCCAGTAGAACGCCCCTTGCGGAATCCATACTGGCGATCAGATAGAAGGTTAGAAGTGGGAAGGTGCTTTTGAATCTTCCGGTTAAGGATTGATTCAAAAGCTTTAGATAGACATGAAAGTAAAGCTATTGGGCGGTAGTTTGAGGGGTTGGAGCGGTCACCCTTCTTAGGCACAGGCTGTACAAAGGCATACTTCCAGCAGGAAGGAAAGATAGATGTTGATAGGCAGAGACGAAAGAGTTTGACCAGGCAGGGTGTCAGCATGGAAGCACAGTTTTTAAGGACAATAGGAGGCACTCCATCAGGTCCATAAGCCTTATGAGAGTTGAAGCCAGAGAGGGCATAGAAAACATCACTTGGAAGAATCTTAATAACAGGCATAAAGGAGTCAGAGGGGGGATGAGTAGGAGAAACATGCCCAGAATCATCCAGGGTGGAGTTCTTACAGAAAGTTTGAGCAAAGATGTGAAGAAAAAAAATGCAAAATAATTTTGAATGGTGAAGAAATGGAGGAAGTCAATGAGTTTAAGTACCTTGGATCAGTTATGTGTAAGCATGGAGGGAGAGATAAGAGAAAGAGCATTGCAAGGAAGAAGGGTGGTAGGGTCTTTGGGACGAATCATGAATGGCAGAAGTGTGAGCATGGAGGTAAAGAGGGATTTGAGAAATACAATAATAGTACCAACCCTTACATATGAAACGTGGGTCTGGAATGAAAGTCTAGAGTGCAGGCAGTGGAAATGAGTTATCTGAGGAGTGCTTGTAGTGTGAGTAGAATGGATGGAATGAGTAATGAAAGTGTGTTTTGGAATGTGTCACAGGGGTGAAGGGAAGAAGTGTGGAGTGGTGGAAGAAGTGAAGCAACAGACCTTAAAGTGATTTGGCCACATGGAGCGAATGGAGGAGAGTAAGATGACCAGAAGGGTGTATGTGAGTGAGGTAGAGGGAGGGAATGCTAGAGGACGACCTCCAGTGAAATGGAGGCATAGGGTGCTAGAGTACATTAGGGAGAGGGGGGAAAAATCTTTGAGAAACTTTGAGCAGGCAAGGAGGGAGTGTCTGGATAGAGAAAGCTGGAAGCTCTTCTGCCGTGGCCATCCCCTGGTGGGAGCTCCTAGGAGCAGGTGTCCATGAAATGATGATGATGATGATGATGACTGATCTTCCTGTTATTTATGTCATGTAAATTGTTGTGGTCACCTGGAACATAAAACTGTTGCTGCTCTTCATTATGTAAATGCCTAGATAGTCTACAAATGTATACTTTTTGCATTGCATTTCATCATTGTGAGTTATCCGTTTCCCTTCTGAGGCAGTCACCAAAGGCCATACAAACACTGTAATGAAGGTTTGGGCAGAACCATTGGACTGCCCCAGCCTGCCTCCTGTCTTGCAGGAGTTTCATTTGTCTTCATCACTTGTGCCGGGCCACCTACAGCACAGTGGGCTGGGACAGACAGGTTTTGTTCAGTCCACACCTCAGCAGTAATGTTCTTGTATATATATATATATATATATATATATATATATATATATATATATATATATATATATATATATATATATATATATATATATATATATATATATTGCCTGAAAAGCTTATGCTTATATAAAGGCTGGCCTCTAACAATACATGCATCAACATATGTAACTGCACCTAATAGGCTATTAATAAATGTTTCAAATATATAAATATATATATATATATATATATATATATATATATATATATATATATATATATATATATATATATATATAAATATATATATATATATATATATATATACCCAAAGATCATATGAAGCATGACTACATGCATCTTTTATGAAATAGCATAGACATCTTTATTCTTTTTTCTTCATATGAAGTTTCTCTGTTTCATCTTGGACATTAGAAGTGGCAACAGACAGTATTAAAAAATATTACGTAGTTTTCATATTTCTTTATGAGTGTGAGTGTTTCAGTTTGGTGTCAGTGTTGGGCAATGCTCTCTGTGTGAATCACCACACACAGCTCGCTCTCTCCCCACCACTGCCAGAGTTTGATGAGCAGCCTCAGGACGTGACGGTCATGGAGGGGAGCGCACTGGGTTCCCGTGTGCCCTGGACACCATGCCGGCGCCCTCCATCAAGGGGTTCAGGAACAGTCACCCGCTGGAGCCAGACTCACGAATGACACGCCTTCCATCTGGTGGGTGTCTTCAGGGAGAGGGAAGGGCTGAGAGGAAAGGTTCAGGCAGACTGTTCTGCCCTGACCCATGGAAAATAGCTTTAAGGAAGAAATTGACGATTAACTTAGGGCATTTTCAATCATTCATTAGTGTTCATCATAGTATGAGTCATGCTGTGTGACCTGAGCTTAAATCACATACTTAAGATACTTGTAGCTCCAGCACTGAAGTTGCTTGCCTCTCCAGGTGCCTTAGAAATAGAGAATGTAGCCATGCCGGGGAGTACTGCTGCCAAGCCAACAAGAGCAAGGTGTCCCAGCAAGCCACACTCACAGTCAAGGAAGCCTACATGCTCACTGCTCAGCCAAAGTCCACGATAGGCAAGGTGGGGACAAGATTACCCTGGACTGTGCGGCCAACGGCTACCCGGAGCCAGCCGTGGTGTGGCTCAGGGACAGCGCCACCATCCACATGGCGTAAGGACCTGCAAAACGTTCCGTTGATGATGAAAGGGAATTCGGGAGATGACTGAGAGGGCCATTTTGATGTGTCTTGAGAGCTTGGATAACAGTGACTGAGGGAGAGGTTTCAGAATCAAATAAATATATACCCATTCCTTTTATTTTTAGTTTGTGTGTGTGTGTGTTGCAGTTATTGCTGTATATAAGGTAAGTGTTGCAGCAGGCTTATTGTAATGGACTGCTTTTGTTGGTATTTTTTTTCCCTCGAGCTGCTTCCTCTACTGTGAAAAAAAAGTGACAAACAGCAATTAGATACAAAACTCACTTGCTTACCGTACCTTTCTGTCTTTCCTCAGGGACCTGGACACACTGTTCTGCGGCACCACCACCAGCAGCCTGCACATCCATGGCCTGCAGGAGGAGGACGAGGGGACGTACAGGTGCCGGGCGGAGAACAGGGACCTGGACACACAGTTCTGCGGCACCACCACCAGCAGCCTGCACATCCATGGCCTGCAGGAGGAGGACGAGGGGACGTACATGTGCTGGGCGGAGAACAGGGAGGATTCGCTCGACGCCGTGGCCCACATACAGGTCCAAGGTGAGACAAAACTATGACATATATATTTTTTTACAGTAATGAAAGAGTTCAAAGGCAAAACAACGAAAACAATAAAGCACTGCTCCTATAAAGAAAAACATGAGAGGTCAATATCAGGTGTAGAGGTCATAGGCAGGAGGAAATACAGACACATGATGGCTGTTCCAGAGTTTACCAGTGAAAGGGATGAAAGAATGAAGATGCTGGTTAACTCTTGTGCTGTGTGTGGATAAAGTCTGGCATGGTAAAAATCTTAGTGTTTGTGAATTATCATATGTTTGTCTCCATTACTAGTATTGAAAATGGTATAAGAAAGACTATTCATATCTTTGTGGTTTGAGTATATAAAGTTTGGCATTGTGAAAGGTTAGCATTTGTCAGTTATCGTTAAGCTAGGTTAGATGTTTGTCTCAGTACTAAGGTGTTTTCAGTGATATAACAAAGACTGTGCATATTTTTTGTGTGTGATTTGTGTGGATAAATTTTGCCATAGTGAAAAATCTCAAGTGTTTGTCAGTTATCATTAAGTTCCTCTCAGTTACTAGGGTGGTGAAAATGTTGAAAATGGAATAACAAAGACTAGGAATATTTTTGTGGTTTGAGTATAAAGTTTGGCATAGTAAAAATCTTAGTGTTCTTCAGTCATCATGTTTCTCTCAGTTGCTAAAGCTTGAAAATTGTGTGACAGTTGCTCCGAGGTTTCTGAGGCAGCCGGCCAACGCTCTCACCTATGAGAAGAAGAACGTGGAGCTGGAGTGCAGCGTGTACGGCCAGCCAGAGCCCTCGCTCCACTGGCTCAAGAACGGCGAGCTGCTGGTGGAGACGGACTTTTGTGATGGTGTGGACATTTATCACTTACAGGTTAAAAAGGACAGAGATATGCAGATTCATAAGATAGATAGATTGATGGATACATACATACATACATACATGCATACATAAATACATACATACATAAGGGGAAAGGAATGTAAGGCTCTAAATCAGTGGTTCTTAACCTGGGGGGTGCACCCCTCTAGGGGGGGACACAAGGCCTAGGGGAAAACTAGGAATTTCTCTCATTATATTTGTTATTCTCTTAACAAGAGCGTGGGCTAATATTGAGAAGTTTATGAACAAATGCAGACGTATCGCGATTACTTTAGTTGCCTATAGGCTACTTAAGGCCTGCCATTTTCTTTAACATCTGGGAGGAAATTTTACTGCTAGATGCAAGGGGGCGTGGAGGGAAGGACCACTTCCTAGAGGGAGCGGGGTAGTAAAAAGGTTAAGAACCACTGCTCTAAATGGATGTAAAAGGTATATAATACATTGGAATCCATAAGGCTCCATGTAGAAGGTTCTAAAAAGATAAGTAAAGGAAAAGGGATCTAAGGTTCTAAATAGATACATAAGGGATATAAGGCTCTATATAAGGGGAGATAAATATAAGGCTGTCAATAGCTACACAAAGCACAGCTGTGTTGTGTTAGGTGTGTGTAATGCCAAGCCTCCCTGTAGAGTGTGAGCGGCAACAACCTGCAGATCCTTGGCCTGGTGCGCCAGGAGGACTCCGGGATGTACCAGTGTGTGGCGCACAGCTCGCCGGGGACGCCCAGCTGTGTGTCCTTGAGTCAAGTAAGTGGCGGTGCCGTGCGGGGCAGACACTGTTCACACTGTAGCCCTTTGTTTGCATTCATGAGTACTGATGTAGTGTTGTCTGCATTGGACACAGGCAGTGACTAGTCCAGATAATTCCAGGTTGCTAATAAGCCCAGACATTTACAAGGTTACTGAATGTATTCCAATGTTTCTGGCGGGCAGCTGCAGCCGCTGGTACAGACGCTGCAGTTTTAAAAAGTGTACATTACCCAAGTTATTGATGTTGATGCATGTGATTTTCTTAGCATGGCTGTAAGCATAGCCCTTTATTGTGTTTATTATTCCTTGAAGACTGAATAAAATGCATAGATTACACTGTGGGCAAAGCACACGTCTCCAGTAATGTGTTCATATTTGATTGTCCTGAAGTTTGGAAATATCAAAGCCGGTGCTGAGTGTTACTGACTCACTAAAATGTGATTTACCCGAGAATGACTATTTTGTTGTGGTATTTTGATAATACATTGTCTGGGCTCACCTCCAGGAAGGAGCAGCATGCCCCCACCCACGCACAAGGCAGGTCACAGACACTGTCACCAGAGTAAGTGGGACAGCTCAGGCACACCACTACTACTACTCATTCATCATCATTTCATGGACACCTGCTCCTAGGAGCTCCCACCAGGGGATGGCCACGACAGAAGAGCTTCCAACTTTCTCTATCCAGACACTCCCTCCTTGCCTGCTCAAAGATCTTTCCCCCCTCTCCCTAACGTACTCTTGCACCCTATGCCTCCATTTCACTGGAGGTCGTCCTCTAGCATTCCCTCCCTCTACCTCACTCACATACACCCTTCTGGTCATCTTACTCTCCTCCATTCGCTCCATGTGGCCAAACCACTTTAAGGTCTGTCGCTTCACCTCTTCCACCACTCCACACTTCTTCCCTTCACCCCTGTGACACATTCCAAAACACACTTTCATTACTCATTCCATCCATTCTACTCACACCACAAGCACTCCTCAGGTAACTCATTTCCACTGCCTGCACTCTAGACTTTCATTCCAGGCCCACGTTTCAGATGTGAGGGTTGGTACTATTATTGTATTTCTACTACTACTCCTTGGTTTTCAATACTTAGAATGTCTGCTCATTGTTGACACAACTTGTTTGCATCATTTGCCTTCTGTTGGTGTGGCCTTGACAGTCACTGTCTACTAGTCTTTATGCTGTACACAAGAATTACTCCTGAGAGGGGAACTCTTTGATATTGAAGCTGCTTAGGTAAAAATAGGTTTTCAAAAATGGAACTGGAGATCAGTCTTCATATTTCCTCCAGTGTCTTTGTTAGTGTGACAGCTCAAGTGTGTGGACAACTGAAACAAACAGTGGCAGAAATATTGCTAACACTCAACTTGTATTTTTGGTAATAATTGTGTTTGTAGAATTTTTGTCTAAACTTCCTTTGTGTATTTTGAGCTTTGAATGCTCTCCATGAAAGGGTTGTAGCACTCCGTCACTCACCATCTTTTCACACATTGAGGATGTCCAGAGAGTCACGCTTCATTCCCTTGTTCAGGAAAAAGTAACATTAGAATTCTTCAGTGTCAGTTGTTGGTTCAGTCTTTGCCTCAGCAGCAGGGTGTTGGCGTCTCAGGTAAGAGGTCACTTATATTGCCCGGTGACCCAAGTCTAGTAATCTTTTTGTTAGTTACTTTCCATAAAACTAATTACTGTTGATAGCTCTCACCCAAAGGAGGTTTACTTATAACTGTGAAGCAGCAAGATAGATGCATCATCTGTTTTGAGTCCACAAAGCTACATCAGTACTTACCAAAGCTTAATCAATTATAAAATTTAATTCATATGATTTTTCTTATACATTTCTTGTATTCTTTTCTTAAAATATTTACCTTTTATTCATCTATTTAGTACTCTAAGGCATTTCTGAAGAAGGCTCTCACCCCTCAGAGGAGCAAGACCCTGGCGGCGGGCACCCCCAGGCCCCCTTGGCTGCTGCAGGCCACCTCCACCAGCAACAGGTTCATCACGCTGGCCTGGCATGAGCCGGAGCTCAACACCGACCACACTGTGGGATACTCAGTCGTCTACAAGCAGGAAGGATCACTCAGGTCAGAACCAAAGGACACAACCTGGGAATATTTATTGCATGAAAAATTCAACACAATACTACTACTGTTAAGATGTAGTTAGCAAATACAGAGTTATCCAACTTCCATTCCAGTGATTATGAAGAAATAATAACATTCTAGTGAGTACATATACAACATTTCATCAAAAGTAAGTAATTCACACATCACTTTCCTCCCTTCACTGCAGAGAACGCGTCCAGAACGTGAGTGCAGCTCCTCCAGCGAGGGACTGAATGAATACAAGACCCAGATCAGCGACCTAAGTCCCGGGAGTAACTACATGGTGCGGGTGGTGGCCCACACCTCCGGCGGCCTGGTGGGCGCCTCCACACACGAGGTGCGGGTGTTCACCAAGCCGGACCTGGACCTGCCCTCCGCCCCAGAGTCTGAAAGTTGTCCCCACCTCACCCACCAGTCTGGAGGTCACTTGGTCGCCGCCCGGAGTGGCCAAAACGCCCATCACGGGATACACCATGCTCTATACGCAGGTGTGGACGGCCTTATAGAACTGTGCGCCAAATGTGGAGTCCCTTTGCCTAACAAAAGTCTCCCCATATCCTTGTGTGTCATTAGTGACCTTACTTGGAGTACAGGGTGACCATAGCCGTGTGTTTGTACAAGTGCCAGTGTGTATCTTAACCATTGTCTCCCTTGTAATTTTCTCCTCAGGTTGGGTCAGCAGAAGAACACGAGGTAGAGGTCACTGGTACGTCACATGACCTCCAAGGCCTGGACCAGGTCACTGAGCACAGCGTGTGGCTCACCGCCGTCAACAGTAATGGCGGGGGAGACGCCATCCCGGAGGTCACTGCCAGAACCTTCTCAGACGTGCCCTCAAAGGAGCCTCAGAATGTGAGCGTTGAGGCTGCCAGCTCAAGGGTGAGTTGTGGAAGGCTTCCAAGGCAAAGATGCATTTTAAAACTCATTTTTAAATAGCTTTCTGCTTTGTTCGTTTCCTTCACATCATCTCTACAAGTTGCACATTCATTGTTTCAGTATTTTTAACCCTTGCACATTCATTATATTTCATTATATTTGACCCGTCCCCTGCGATTGGCACAGATTTGGCCTTCACAGGTAGCCTGAAAACATATACTCCCAGGTCTTTCTCTGCCTCTGTGGTGGATAGTGGAGTGTTTCCCATGTGGTATTGGTGTGCTGGATATCCTCTCCCAGGGTGCAGGACTTTACATTTTTCTCCACTGAATTGTAGCAGCCAGTTTTTGTTCCATTCCTGTAGCTTGGTGAGGTCTTCTGGTAGGAAATCCACAGTCAGGGGGTTAAGTTGAAGCACTCACGGCCTCACACAATGTTCAAACTTTTTAGATTGTATTTTCATCATTTCTCATATATCTTTTTCCCTCACACGGCCTTTCCCTTCAGAGCCTCATCATCCGCTGGAAGCCTCCGCTGGCCGAGCATCAGAATGGGATCATCACCAGCTGCAAGATCCGCTACAAGGAGTGTGGCAAGTCAGGTTCCTCCAAGACCAGTGCCACAGATGGAAACAGACGACTCTTTGCCCTCACAGACCTCAAGAATCCCCTCCCAAGATGTGCAGGACTTTATATTTCTCTTCATTGTAGCCACAGACACTTTTTGTTCTCACTGTTCATTTCCCATTTCCTTCTGGTTCTCCTATTAGCCTCTCTTTCCTTTCCTTACTGTTCATTTTGTTTTTCCTCCTACTGTTACAATTTCCCTGTTTGCCCTGCCAAATATTCTCCCGTCATTCTCCTGCGTCTTACTTCTCTGCATTTCCTGGTCTGCCTTCCTTCCTTCCTCTTATACTTTACATCTCCATTTCTCCTCCTCCTTCTTTTCCATGTTTCCCATCTCTCAAGTTTCCTTCCCTTATCCCATTCTCCTCCTCCTCCTCCTCAATGATTTTGATGTCGATGGAACTTAGATTTATTCATTTTGTTTCATTTAATCTCTCTCTCAGGGGGAAGACTTACACACAGTTATTTTTTTACTTCATTTATTTATTTCTTGATACATCTTATTGTTCTCCTGGGCCCAGATTCACTAACGCCTCGCAGATACGACAGTCTTAAGTGGATCCAATATGGCGGAAATAAGAATGTCGTATCTTGCGATTCCCCAAAAAATCTTAAGTCCACCATGTTTAGATTTTCCTGCCTTAACGCTGTTTCACACTCCCGCCGACAGATGGCGTAGTGTGTTGTTGACATATTTCGTTCAACCAATGGCAGCGCTCGATACATACGTACTCAAGAGACAGTAGCCAATCACAGGAACCTCAACACCAGTGCAGCATGTGGCCCGTGACAGAGGCAGGCGATGTCTGTGACAGAGGCAGGCGATGTTGTCTGCCCCACCGGGAGTACGGAGATGAAGTGAGGAAGTTCAGGTAAGCTAATCACTTGTCATGTGGAGAGTCAGCTTGGTATATTGTTGCTAAAACGTGCTAGGGAGTGAAACATTTTTGTTAACCTGCATGAAGGTATCCTTTAGGTCAGTGTTGTCCAAACTGGGGTCCGCGTACCCCTCGGGGTACGCAGCATAGATCAAAGGGGTACGTGAAAAGACGATGAACACACACACACACACACACACACACACACACACACAGCAGAAACTTCCCATGTTCTATGAAGGAAAAGAGAGAGGGAGGGACGGTTGGTTACCTAGGAAGGACGCGTTTTGTACGTGTACGTAAATATAATGTAATGTAATGCAAATATGATATATATAATTGACTTTAGTCAGCCATAGGGGGTTCGTAACAGTGGGAGAATGTAATAAAGGGTACAATAGGCGAAAAAGTTTGGACAGCACTGCTTTAGGTAATGTTATAAACCTGTCTTTCTGTCAGTTCTTAGCCATGACTTTGTCCTCCAAGTTGTCCATGATCAGTCTCATTACCCTGTTTTGACCTCTGTAGGTAAAAGTGTAATATACTTGCATGCACCAAGTTATCTCACCATGGAGGGGAAAGGATATGGGTGCACACACACTTCAGTACGTGGTGTCATTTCAGTATTTTCATAGAGGTGAGGCCATTTACTGAGCAGCAGAGCTTAGCAAACTTATCAGTCATTAAGATTTGCCACTTCTGCCACCAGGGCACTGCCCAGTAATGTGGCTAGGATTAGGAGTGGAGCTCAGACATTGTCAGCTGCTCAGATATTGGGAAGTAGATAAAACGGTATACTTTCCAAAGAGCAGCTTGCTGTATTACGGCTTAAAACACTGTCGCTCTACTATAAGTGCAATAACAATAAGTAAAAAGCTCTTTCATAGTGCTTGAGATAAACTAACTTCCTATTAAAACATAGATACTTTAAATTCACTATTATAACTTAGTCATTGTATTTCTTTGTTTTCTTCATTTCCACAGATTAAGTTTATTAACTATGTAAACTTTTTACTTCATTGCTTCTTAACCTTTAACTACTAGCCAGTCACTTTTACCTCTCTCTCTCTCTCTCTCTCTCTCTCTCTCTCTTATGATCCTGGTTATGATGACCAAGCAAATAACTTTCCTTTTATAGGAGACTGAGTGTCACCTGATGGTGTAGTGGGTGCTACAACACCTGGCAGCCCATATGTCCCAGCAGTGGTGCAGCGTCAGACCCTTAAACTTCCAGGCAGGAGACACAAGATAAAAGATTCTGAAGAAGCAAGACCAAGCATATATTACTGGATAGTTTGCAGAAATGTGTAGATTTCCTTGAATAGTTTCAACCAGAATGACTGCAATAGCTGGAGCTTTTCAGGACTTTGTTGAATATTGCAGGGCATGAAATTCTGTATTTCTTATGCATCATTAAAGGTCTCTTTTGCTTTCTTCAAACATGTTTTGTATTTGCAATTTATTTAATTGTTTTCTATAGGAAATAACATATAAAAAGATGTTTAATAGCAGACTGTGAAGAATTGCTCCAAATAGTACACACCACAGGTGCTATATGCTTTACATTTTATTAAGTGTATAATAAGCTCAGCCATATTGTCCTGCAGTTAATTTTTAGAGTCAGATAATTTCTCCCCTTTTTTTACAATTTAAGTTGTGATTGTGTTCATGTATACCAGCAGTTCTTTCTTTAATTATATTAGTAAAGAAGTTTTTATTATATATATGAAGTCAGATTAAGTGACTTTCAAAAGCATCATAATTAAGTTAATTTAGCCTGTGTCACTCTCAAAGTTATACGCCTCCTTGGTCTAGTGGTTAGCGTGCCTGGCTTCTGCTCCGCAGGCCCGGGTTCGAATCCCGGCCCGGGCAGTCGGCGTGCAGCTCACCCAGCTGTTCATCCTCCCTCTCAGGCTGGTCGATAAATGGGTACCTGGGGAAGGTAATATGTGGTAACCCAGATATCACACTGGCCCTGTGTCCCGGGGTAATGGGGGCTCCCTTCCACCACAGTCTCAAAGGTCAAAGTTACGGAGATGAGCACCGAGGCCATGCGCTGCTACTGCGTATCCCCCCAACTTTACTACTTTTACTCTCAAAGTATATAATTGTGTGTTTGTGTGTATGTGAGTGTGTGTGTGTGTCACATCCTGGAAAGCCCAAGACTTCTCTCAAAACTCTGATGACTCGTGAAAGAGTCTGGCTTCCGGCTATATCTTGAGAGCCAACAGTCATCGTGGAAATTTTCTAGGTATAGTGGAATATGTTTTGACAGTGGGCAGTGCCTTTGTCTTTGAAGAACTCTGCCGAGTTCTTAACGAAACACACCCATACACCAATTTGCTCGATGATTTCCTGTATTTTATTGCCAGTACACTATTTAACACATTTAAATATTTAATAATGTATATATCAATGCCCACTTTTTCATTATGTTCTCAACTTGTGCCAGCAACATATGAGTCAGTACTTTAGTAAGGTTAGGTTACATAAATGAAAAAAGTGCATATTTGAGTTAAAAACAGAAACATTATTTTCTTGTCAATACCCAAAAAATAACTTGAATTTCAAGAGGAGAATCTATGGACAAAGAACCTTTATTTTCTAGTTTTAATGTTGTGCTATAAGTAGAAAATGAAGTAATTATATATTTTTCACTTAACCTTTTTGCATGAAATAAGTATCAATATATATATAAATATTTTGCCTCAACCTAAAATAAAATACTTTTTCAATTATAGTAGCTATGAAACTATGAGTGGGAATAAAACTGGGTGATGAATCAAACCTTGACGGGTGTTGCTAGGTTGCTAATTTACCAGCAATAGGTTACCATGTGATGGAGATGAGCACCAAGGCCACACAAAGCTATGTGTATGCCCCCAACTTCGCCCTAACTTTACTAGACACATCATCTATAATACCCAGTAAAGCTAGCATACTAAATAGTAAATGTAATACCTTAATACAGTAAACATCATTGAGACAAGAATGAGCCATGGGATGACTAAATTACCAAAATATCCAACAAACATGATGCATGTTGCAAAGAATGGGTAATTGCTTAGCAGGAGCAGTCTCTTTGAGATGCATATTACTTATTTCCTGTGGTATGTTATGATGCTTTTTAATGGGGCTCTGTTTATTACCACAATAATTCAGCTATGAAAGTGCTACAGCAAATTTACCCCAGAATTCACTATAACAAGCTCTGCGGCATATATCGTCCAGCCGTCTTCACTCCCAAATCTATTTACAAACTAACAGACTCATTTTAACCTAGTGGATGGTAACCTAACTCTGCTAAATTTGTAAGCTATAATTGCCGCTGGGGATAGTAGCCTATCGTTACAGAGGAGAGTAAACTGTCAACCCAAGTATGAGACTCACCAAATCAACTCTAGTACTTTCAAATTTCATTTCACTTTCGTGAACTACACATGTTCATACCAGTAAGCGTAGCCCTGTACAGTCTCACAAAGCTTTTTAACACATTAAGAGTTGCTGGAAGGCTGAATCAGACATACAGTACCACCATCCTCGCCTTTTCTAGAACGACACTGTACATATAAATACAACTCGTACAGTGTCGTTCTAGAAACAGCGGGGATGGTGGTAGTGGTACTGTATGTCTCATTCAGGCCTCCAGCAACTCTTAATTACGGTTAAAAAGCTTTGTGAGACTGATCAGGTCAACGCTTGCTGGTCTGAGCATGCTCAGTTCACGAGAGACCAGTGTTTGTAAACAAAAGCATTGAAGGTGGGGACGTCAAATAACACAACACTGGTTCAGGATTTTCTAGTATTACCGTCCATAGGTACGTGTCAACGTGTGGTGTTCAGGTTTTGTAAGTTTTCTAAAATACAGATAATGAAAATTTGAATTCATCAATGTTTTTTATTTGAAATATCAATATAGTATTGTTTTCGTCTATTGGACTTATCGCTAGCTAGCATCGGAATTGTGAATTTATATCGTGCATCGGGTATTTGTGTCTCCAGTTAACGAATATTGGTTATCACTGATAAGGTTTTCCATTATCAGTTATCGGTTATCGGGAATAAGGTTTTCTGTTATCATGCCCAGCTATGCCCCTGTCCACCCAGCAGTGTACCAGGTATTAATTGGGGGTTGTGTCCCGTCTCCTGGGGTCTGTTCCCTTCTCCTATAATTCCTTCCCCTTCTGTCTCTCTCCGGCATATGACCACAGATGTTGCGCCGACTAAACCAAACTTTCCCAACTAGTCTTGCTCACTGCTTCTCCAGGGGAACCGAGGCCTCGTGGAAACTACTACCGCTGGAAATACCCATAACTCCTATGAAAGCCTTGTCAAATATGTGTACCTACTTTTTTTTTTTTTTTTTTTTTACAGCAGAGGAGACGGTTCAAGGGCGTAAAAAAAAGAAAACAATAATGAAAAAAAAGCCTGCTACTTACTGCTCCTGAACAGAGTAGAGAGAGAGAGAGAGAGAGAGAGAGAGAGAGAGAGAGAGTTGAGCGCTGAAATGTTTAAGTATACAACCTTATTCATGTCTGTGCACTCCATGGCTGGGAAAACACAAGGAGCCGGCCAACACGCTGCCCTTCCAGACGTCTCAACACAAGGCAATCCGTGCGTGTGTGTGTGTGTTGCTGCTCTGTGCCTCTTGTATTCTCTCTGAAGATCACACTCTGTCAAAACATAAAAGAATATAGAATTTCTGCCTCAGCCTGAGTTTCCTTCCCACCTCTTACACCCAGAACCAAAGGGACATCCATGCTATAGTCAGGGGTGGGCAAGCGCAGTACTTAGTGCGGTAGTACTGAATCACAAAAAGAAGAAGTTACTGGTCGTGAAGTAAGGATGTTATGCAAGAAAAAGAAGTTACTGGTTGTGAAGTAAGGATGTTATGCAAGAAAAAGAAGTTACTGGTTGTGAAGTAAGGATGTTATGCAAGAAAAAGAAGTTACTGGTTGTGAACTTATATGACATAAAACAAACAAAAAAGTTACTGGTTGTGAACTTATGACATAAAACAAACAAAAAAGTTACTGGTTGTGAACTTATATGACATAAAACAAACAAAAAAGTTACTGGTTGTGAACTTATATGACGTAAAACAAACAAAAAAGTTACTGGTTGTGAACTTATGCCATAAAACAAACAAAAAAGTTACTGGTTGTGAACTTATGCCATAAAACAAACAAAAAAGTTACTGGTTGTGAACTTATGCCATAAAACAAACAAAAAAGTTACTGGTTGTGAACTTATGACGTAAAACAAAAAAAAGAAGTTACTGGTTGTGAACTTATGACGTAAAACAAAAAAAAGAAGTTACTGGTCATGAACTTATATGACATAAAACAAACAAAAAAGTTACTGGTCATGAACTTATATGACATAAAACAAACAAAAAAGTTACTGGTTGTGAACTTATGACGTAAAACAAACAAAAAAGTTACTGGTTGTGAACTTATATGACATAAAACAAACAAAAAAGTTACTGGTTGTGAACTTATGACTTAAACAAAAAAGTTACTGGTTGTGAACTTATGACGTAAAACAAACAAAAAAGTTACTGGTTGTGAACTTATGACGTAAAACAAACAAAAAAGTTACTGGTTGTGAACTTATGACGTAAAACAAACAAAAGAGTTACTGGTTGTGAACTTATGACGTAAAACAAACAAAAAAGTTACTGGTTGTGAACTTATGACTTAAAACAAACAAAAAAGTTACTGGTTGTGAACTTATGACTTAAAACAAACAAAAAAGTTACTGGTTGTGAACTTATGACGTAATACAAAAAAAAAAAGTTAGTGGTTGTGAACTTATGATGTAAAACAAACAAAAAAGTTACTGGTTGTGAACTTATATGACATAAAACAAACAAAAAAGTTACTGGTCATGAACTTATGACATAAAACAAACAAAAAAGTTACTGGTCATGAACTTATATGCCATAAAACAAACAAAAAAGTTACTGGTTGTGAACTTATGACGTAAAACAAAAAAAAAGTTACTGGTCATGAACTTATATGACATAAAACAAACAAAAAAGTTACTGGTTGTGAACTTATGACTTAAAACAAACAAAAAAGTTACTGGTTGTGAACTTATGACGTAAAACAAAAAGAATAAGTTACTGGTTATGAAGAAGTGACATTAAGCAAAGAAAAAACACACAAAATCACACAAATCACTGTCCCTGTAAAAGCAAACCGAGGGAGTGGTCAAAGAGAGGCCAATTTCGTCTTCTGGGATCAAACTCTTCCCTCCTTCAGACCGAAAACAAATGCCGAGGAACAGTGAGAGGCATTACTTAGCTTCTTGGTGGACAGGCTGTAGCAAGGCATGGCAGGCTGAGCGCTCCAGAAAGGAAATGACTCAAGCTTTTTGGCTCTGAAACTGAAAACAATGGAGTGAATTGGGCACAGAAGAAGGTAAGGAAGGAATGGATGTGGGAAAGGGAAAATTGATGATAGGAAGTGCAGAGAACTCAAAGGATAAGAGAATAAAGGAAGAGATTGAACAGAGAAGCGAGTATGTGACACCAGGCTCACAAATCTACCCCTGGAAATGCCCACAACTCCTAGGAGGGCCTTGTCAAATATGTGTTTCTGAGGTTCACGGCGCAGAAGAAGGGTCAAATTATCACAACGCTCACAAAACTACCCCTGGAAATGCCCACAACTTCTATGAAAGCCTTGTCAAATTTGTGTTTCTGAGGTTCATGGCACAGAAGAAGGGTCAAATTACCACCAGGCTCACAAAACTACCCCTGGAAATGCCCACAACTCCTAGGAAAGCCTTGTCAAATATGTGTTTCTGAGGTTCATGGCACAGAAAAAGGGTCAAATTACCACCAGGCTCACAAAACTACCCCTGGAAGTGCCCACAACCCCTACGAAAGGCTTGTTAAAAATTGTTTCTTAGGTTCACGGTACAGAGGAAGGGTCAAATTACCACCAGGCTCACAAAACTACCCCAGGAAATGACCCCCACAACTCCTACGAAAGCCTTGTTAAAAATTAGTTTCTTGGGTTCACGGCACAGAAGGGTCAAATTACCACAAGGCTCACAAAACTACCCCTGGAAATGCCCCACACTACTCCTACGAAAGCCTTGTTAAAAATTAGTTTCTTGGGTTCACGGCACAGAAGAAGGGTCAAATTACCACCAGGCTCACAAAACTACCCCAGTAAATGACCCCCACAACTCCTACGAAAGCCTTGTTAAAAATTAGTTTCTTGGGTTCACGGCACAGAAGGGTCAAATTACCACAAGGCTCACAAAACTACCCCTGGAAATGCCCCACACTACTCCTACGAAAGCCTTGTTAAAAATTAGTTTCTTGGGTTCACGGCACAGAAGAAGGGTCAAATTACCACCAGGCTCACAAAACTACCCCAGGAAATGACCCCCACAACTCCTACGAAAGCCTTGTTAAAAATTAGTTTCTTGGGTTCACGGCACAGAAGGGTCAAATTACCACAAGGCTCACAAAACTACCCCTGGAAATGCCCCACACAACTCCTATGAAAGCCTAGTGAGCGACGGTTGGGATCCTCAGTGATGTGAGCCGCCACACTACCCAAAATAGATGATACATAAACTGATCACAAATGCTTTGATATGAAATGGTTTGTGTGAGGGCTGATTTTTTCTCACTTTTCTCGCTTGGAGGGACCATTAAGCATGGTCCCTACCACCACCACCACCGGGTTAATTAAGGGAAACAGAGGGACTAGGGAAGGAAGATCAAGGAAAAGAGGAAATCAGAAGAAGGAATAGAGAGGAATAGAGAAGGAAAATATGGAGGAAAAAAGAAGGAAAAAGGATGAGAGAGAGAGAGAGAGAGAGAGAGAGAGAGAGAGAGAGAGAGAAGGATAGATATATAGGATAGGGGATAGACAAGGGAAAAAGAAAATATACATTTATTTAAGATTAAATGAAAATAATTGCCTTATGCAATATCCTATGGTCAGACGATCATAACACTCTGGCATATTCAACAATGGATACAACATATGACAAACGACATGTCTTAAACACAATACTATAACATGTGCACACTTGTTGCCAATAATAACAACACTTGTCATTCCACAAGCAGTAGTTTTTATCTCTCTGCTTACATCACAACCATTATGTGCTCTCCTCACAAATCCTAATAACACATCCTATGGTATAATCTACTGCAATTCACAGAAACACCAAATCATGCCACACGCAGTGCTTTCCATCCCTGCTTAATATCGCAAACAAATAATCACTATCCTGTACAATCCTACGACACATCTCCTCACAATATAATCTCCTCATTAGGAAGGACAGAAAGGGCAGGAACTGGATGAAGAGAATAGGAAAGGAAATTGAAAGGGAATGGAAGGAAAGGGAAGGGATGGAGACACTTGGGAAGGAATTTGAAAGGGAATGGAGGGAAGGGAAAGGGATGGAGACACTTGAGAAGGAGATTGAAAGGGAGGAAAGGGATGAGAAAGAGTTTGAAAGGGAATGGAAGGATAAGGAAAGGAATAGAGACACTTGGGAAGGAGTTTGAAAGGGAATGGAGGGAAGGGAAAGGAAGGATTCTGAAAGGGAATGAAAGGAAAAGGAAGGAATGAAAGCACTCGGAAATGAGTTACAATATGGAGGTATAACATGGCGAACCTAAACTCCTCTACGCATGCAAACAACAACACTAGCTCCTCACCTTCTTGGCGGCTGGGTCCTTAGCTTCCCGGCGGCCCGTCTTGGCGGCCTGCATGCTGTCGTACGCCTCGTCACGCTGGAACACTGACGCGTCCTCCTGCAGAGCCTCGCGCAGCAGCCGCTTCTGTAGACTCTGCTGACCTGAGCTCCCGGCTGAAGGTAAGGAAGGCAGGGATCGGTTTAGTTTACAGAAGAGCCTCATTTACATAACTCCTATAAAGAAATAAATAGAAATGTGAGGCCAGAAGAGAGGTCAGTATTGGGTGGCGAGGTGTTATGATACTCCCCTCGTGAAGGAGTTAAAATTGTAATGGAATATGAGAAGCCAGAAGAGAGGTCAGTATAGGAAAAATCAAGGTTATCTCCTGTACCAGGTAAGCACGTATTGGATAGATCAAGGTATCTCCTGTGCCAGGTACTGGATAGATAGCTGTTTTGATGCTCCCCTCATGAAAGAGTTTAAGTTGTACTGGAATATGAGAGAATTGTGAAGGACTCAGAAAGGGAAGGGATGGAGACACTTGGGAAGAAGTTGGAACAGGAATGGAGGGAAGGGAAAGGGCTGGAGACACTTGGGAAGAAGTTGGAACAGGAATGGAGGGAAGGGAAAGGGATGGAGACACTTGGGAAGGAGTTGGAACAGGAATGGAGGGAAGGGAAAGGGCTGGAGACACTTGGGAAGGAGTTGGAACAGGAATGGAGGGAAGGGAAAGGGCTGGAGACACTTGGGAAGGAGTTGGAACAGGAATGGAGGGAAGGGAAAGGGATGGAGACACTTGGGAAGGAGTTAGAACAGGAATGGAGGGAAGGGAAGGGATGGAGACACTTGGGAAGGAGTTAGAACAGGAATGGAGGGAAGGGGAAGGGATGGAGACACTTGGGAATGAGGAGAAAGTAAAGGGAGAGGAAGGAAAGAAGAGGAAAAACAACATAATCCAGGAGTAAGATAATCAGTGAAGGAAGAAGAAGTATTAGGAAAGAGAGGAAGGATAAGGAGGGAAGCAGGATAAAAACAATAATAATAATAATAATAATAATAATAATAATAATAATAATAATAATAATAAGACAAGGTATTGTGTGTGGGAGGTCAGGTTGGGGTGTTTTGACACGCCCAAATACTCACATAACATCACAAGGCTCAAGTTTCTATGCATATGCCAAATATATTCTTTGTATATTTTTTCTTATTCAACAAGAAGAATTTTCTTCACCCAAATATGACTGGTATTAATGATTTTAGTCTCCTGTGGTATTAAAGAAAGTTGTGTAAGGGATTTGTTCAGTTGAGTGAGTATGTTTTGGGGGACAAGGATCAAGAGGGAAGCCAAGGGGAGAGAGACTTCATGGTACTACATAAAAGAAGGAAGCATATAGGAATTTTCTGAGTCAAGACCTGTAGTGACTGTCTGAGGTTGTGTTAGGTTAAGTTTAGGGTATCTTCAAACACATGATAGCCAGCACTTTACAGTATAAATCAACAAAGAATGACCTCACTTTGTTGTATAGAAAGTCTCATTAGCAAGGAAGCATAGAGGAATTTTCTGAGTCAAGACCTATAGTGACTGTCTGAGGTTTTGTTAGGTTAAGTTTAGGGTATCTTCAAACACATGATAGCCAGCACTTTACAGTATAAATCAACAAAGAATGACCTCACTGTGTTGTATAGAAAGTGTCATTAGTAAGGAAGCATATATGAATTTTCTGAGTCAAGACCTGTAGTGACTGTTTGAGGTTTTGTTAGGTTAAGTTTAGGGTATCTTCAAACACATGACAGCCAGCAACTTAAGGTATAAAGCAACAAAGAATGACCTCACTTTGTTGTATAGAAAGTGTCATTAGTAAGGAAGCATATATGAATTTTCTGAGTCAAGACCTGTAGTAACTGTTTGAGGTTTTGTTAGGTTAAGTTTAGGGTATTTTCAAACACATGACAGCCAGCAACTTAAGGTATAAAGCAACAAAGAATGACCTTACTTTGTTGTATAGAAAGTGTCATTAGTAAGGAAGCATATATGAATTTTCTGAGTCAAGACCTGTAGTGACTGTTTGAGGTTTTGTTAGGTTAAGTTTAGGGTATCTTCAAACACATGATGGCCAGATCTATACAGTTTTGTATTTTTGGGGTGCACAATCAACACTAGGAAAGCCTCCAGCATGGGTCTACACACCTTGAGGGATGCCTCCACCCAGTCAAGGGGGTACTCTTCATCCTGGTCCAGCTCGTCATCTGAGTCCAGCAGAGGGTTGAGTCCACGTGCCTAGCTCTCCCCTAACCTTGTTCTTGTTCTTGCTGGGCAGGATCAAGCCATACCTGTGGGTGAGGAGCGTGGGTGAGGACTGCTGCTCGGGGCATGCCACAAAACAGTACACATGAATGAGGAGACTAAGAGAGGTCAGGTAGTCCTAAGAAACCTCTCCAATAACACACATCCTTCCTCCCCCCTCAACCCCTGAAGGAAATGAAAGGGAAAGCTCAAAAGAGGATAAATAAGAGGTATAAGGGTAAATAAAAAATAAAGAAAAGAAAGTGTAGTATGAGAAAGTGTTTAAGACATTTCCAACAATACAATACATGATAACAATAAGCAAGACTGGTGGTGTCAGTTGGGGAATTTCCGGGAGTAAAGAGTGTGTATTTTTCCTACTGACTAGTATTGGGGTAAAGGAACGGGAAGGTAAAGGAATGGAGAGGGGGAGAGAAGCAAGGAGAGAAGGTAAGAGTCAGTCAGGCCAAGGAAATCTCTCCCACCAATACTGTTTTGTTCTTGACTCTTTTTGCTGGGGCAGAGCTTAGCGGGTTTGGGTTCTCTTGATCTACTTTAATTGCTGGAAAAAGAATCTTGTGACTGGAGACTACTTATCAATCACTTGTCCTTCCCATTCACAAAGCCATCCACTTGAAATTCTCAACTCTAGAAGAACTAAATGAAGATATGAATAGAAAGAAAGAAGGAAAGATATAGGAAGGTAGGAAGGAAGGAAGGAAGATAGAATAGTTATGAGGAGAAAGAAGGAAAGATTGATTAAGAAAGGAAGATGGAAAGAAGGAAAGATATAGGAAGGTAGGAAGGAAGGAAGGAAGATAGGATAGTTATTAGGAGAAAGAAGGAAAGATATAGGAAGGAAGGAAGATAGGACAGTTATTAGGAGAAAGAAGGAAAGATTGATTAAGAAAGGAAGATGGAAAGAAGGAAAGATATAGGAAGGTAGGAAGGAAGGAAGGAAGATAGGATAGTTATTAGGAGAAAGAAGGAAAGATTGATTAAGAAAGGAAGATGGAAAGAAGGAAAGATATAGGAAGGTAGGAAGGAAGGAAGGAAGATAGGACAGTTATTAGGAGAAAGAAGGAAAGATTGATTAAGAAAGGGAGATGGAAAGAAGGAAAGATATAGGAAGGTAGGAAGGAAGGAAGGAAGGAAGATAGGACAGTTATTAGGAGAAACAAGGAAAGATTGATTAAGAAAGGAAGATAGAAAGAAGGAAAGATATAGGAAGGTAGGAAGGAAGGAAGATAGGACAGTTATTAGGAGAAAGAAGGAAAGATATAGGAAGGAAGGAAGGAAGGAAGATAGGACAGTTATTAGGAGAAAGAAGGAAAGATATAGGAAGGAAGGAAGGAAGGAAGATAGGATAGTTATTAGGAGAAAGAAGGAAAGATTGATTAAGAAAGGAAGATAGAAAGAAGGAAAGATATAGGAAGGTAAGAAGGAAGATAGGATAGTTATTAGGAGAAAGAAGGAAAGATTGATTAAGAAAGGGAGATGGAAAGAAGGAAAGATATAGGAAGGTAGGAAGGAAGGAAGGAAGATAGGACAGTTATTAGGAGAAAGAAGGAAAGATTGATTAAGAAAGGAAGATGGAAAGAAGGAAAGATATAGGAAGGAAGGAAGATAGGATAGTTATTAGGAGAAAGAAGGAAAGATCAATTAAGAGAGGAAGATAGGAATACAGTAATACCTCGGTGGTTTACAAGTGCCTTAGTTTAAAAGTGTTTTGGTTTACGAGCAAAAATATTCACAAAAATTGCCTTGTTTTCGAGCGCCTTCAGTCCACGTTATATACTGGCAGCGGCAGCACCCGCACGCTGCTGTCCGCTGATGTTTGTTAATGCTCTAGTGTGCAATCTTTGTGTTTTCACAACTATATATTATTTATATATTATACTACATTATTTATATTATTATACCATATTATTTGTATTCTTTATTACTATTTGTTAGTAAAATTACTTTAATTCTGTATAAAACAACATGTAAAATGATTTTTGTTAATATTGTTTGGGATATGGGATGCATTAGTGGGACTCACATTAACCCTTTTCCTGCAATATAATTTAATCACCATTGAGAACACATACATATAATTGTATATAATATTGAACACATATATACAAACAGTGTAATGCTTCAACATTTCTTAGCTAAGCATCTTGCAGAGAAAGCTTTGTGCAACACTGCACTGCCTGACCAACGATGACAGATGTGTGTCAGGTATAACAGGTACGCTAATGCACTTGTCTTTTCACTAACATAAATATTTCTGTTTATGTGTTCAATAACTTGATACGGAATTTAATGTAATTCTATGCCAAAAATAAATAAATAAAAATCTGCCGCACCTCAGCGCGACAGTGTTGTACATCCCTACTGGACATTATAAGGGCTACTGACCACAATTCAAAGTGTCGCACATCCCTACTGGACATTATAAGGGCTACTGACCACAATTCAAAGTGTCGTACATCCCTACTGGACATTATAAGGGCTACTGACCACAATTCAAAGTGTTGTACATCCCTACTGGACATTATAAGGGCTACTGACCACAATTCAAAGTGTTGTACATCCCTACTGGACATTATAAGGGCTACTGACCACAATTCAAAGTGTTGTACATCCCTACTGGACATTATAAGGGCTACTGGCCACAATTCAAAGTGTTGTACATCCCTACTGGACATTATAAGGGCTACTGACCACAATTCAAAGTGTTGTACATCCCTACTGGACATTATAAGGGCTACTGACCACAATTCAAAGTGTTGTACATCCCTACTGGACATTATAAGGGCTACTGACTACAATTCAAAGTGTTGTACATCCCTACTGGACATTATAAGGGCTACTGACTACAATTCAAAGTGTTGTACATCCCTACTGGACATTATAAGGGCTACTGACCACAATTCAAAGTGTTGTACATCCCTACTGGACATTATAAGGGCTACTGACTACAATTCAAAGTGTTGTACATCCCTACCTTTACATTATAAGGGCTACTGACTACAATTCAAAGTGTTGTACATCCCTACTGGACATTATAAGGGCTACTGGACACAGTTCAAAGTGTTGTACATCCCTACTGGACATTATAAGGGCTACTGACCACAATTCAAAGTGTTGTACATCCCTACTGGACATTATAAGGGCTACTGACTACAATTCAAAGTGTTGTACATCCCTACTGGACATTATAAGGGCTACTGGACACAATTCAAAGTGTCGTACATCCCTACTGGACATTATAAGGGCTACTGACCACAATTCAAAGTGTTGTACATCCCTACTGGACATTATAAGGGCTACTGACTACAATTCAAAGTGTTGTACATCCCTACTGGACATTATAAGGGCTACTGGACACAGTTCAAAGTGTTGTACATCCCTACTGGACATTATAAGGGCTACTGGACACAATTCAAAGTGTTGTACATCCCTACTGGACATTATAAGGGCTACTGACCACAATTCAAAGTGTTGTACATCCAGTGCTGGATTAACATAGTAGCAGATGTAGCAGCTGCTACGGGCCCCGCGCTTCACAAGGGCCCCGCGCTTGGTTGAGCAAAAAAAAAAAAAATAAATAAATAAATAAATAAATAAATAAATTGTAACAATTGGGGACTTGTTATGTGGAAGAAAATATTTCTTTGTGTGTGTGCTGTCGCGGGCTGTCGTGAGGCCCGTGAGGGGGACTAGGGACCCCGGTCCTTCATCCCTTCGCACCCTTCATGTATGTATTGTAGGTTGTTTACGGGAGTTGAATAGTGGTGGGGATTGTGTGTAGTTGATGATGAGAGAGTGGGTGATGAGGAGGGTGTGTTTGTTGAGTAGCTAGTGAGGTGAGTCCTTATGACGAAGTTGTAAAGGCGACAGCGTTGGAGGAGGATAGGGAGTGTAAGTGGGATGCTGCGTATGATAATTTGTGAACTGTTTAGTGGCTGTGTAGTGTTGTTGGGGGATTTGAAGTGCGTGTAAGAGTGTTGAGGGTTGTGTAGAAGTGTTTGGCTGTGTGTGATGATAGAACCTAATTAGTAGCGAGTGTATTGAGAGAGCAAGAAGGAAAGTGAAGTAATGTCACGATGTGGCTACCCGCGAGGGAGCAGCGAGCTAGGCAGAGGCCTGGCAGGCAGAGACGCGCTTACCACCACTCTAGATAGACGTGTATGGCTTGTGCTCTCTGCTTTACTGTTGTGGGGAATCTTAACGTAAATGTTGTGGGCTTTCTTGCCTTTGTGTGCTTTTCCCCCCTCAGTAAACAGTGACACAAGCTGGCTGAGGCCTCATACACAGTAGTATTTGGGGGAGTTTTGGCCCTTGTTGATGGTGGTGTCTCTCCTCCCCTGTGTTGATGGGAGTATAAGTCAACCGTGGGTGGCGGTTAATAGTTTGGAGTGAGAGCTGCTAAGGGCGTGTTGACGCCAGCAGTTGCCCTTAGGGGTACTGGGAGTGATAGAGAGATCCTCCCTTATTTGAGTGCTTGTTGTTTGCACTGTATAGGCTTTTTGTGAGGCCTTAAGGGGGGCTGCTTGACCTCCCTTTGTTCTTGGGCACCGCGAGGGTGCTGACTGTCTGTCTGTCTGTGTGTGAGTGAGATTGGTGTGTTTTATTTTTATTTTGAGAGGGCCTGTAGTGGCTGAGTCTTGCCCTACACCAGTTAAAGCCCGTGTTTATTTTCTTTTGTGTGTGTACATAGTCTGTGAGGAGTGTTTGGAGTCCGAGGGAGGAGTAGAAGGAGGAGTGTGTTGCTGTTATTTTCTCTCCTGATGGTCCTGTGGTTTTTTTTTGGTGTTGGTGGAGTGGACCTGGGGGTATGACCTGTGGGTGTTGAGAGAGTGTCCCGCCGTTGTTTTCCTTGAAGGAGCAAGACAGGCCCTGGGGACTAATCTGTTTATTTTTTGGTGGTGTTTTGAGCTGTGTGAAGCTCTGTGGGGGTGACCAGTGTGTCCTCCCCTTTTTGTGCTTGTTTAAGCACTGTTTAGGACTGACTTCACAATGACTTCACGAGCCAGAGATATGGGAAGGAAATATCTTTCCGGAGCAGAGAAAGCCAGAAGAAAGAGAGAGGCATCAGAAGAGCAACAGAAATTACTGCAAAAAATGCCTAAACTCACAACGTTTTTTTCTACTACGTCACCATCTGCTGTTGGTTCAACTACTTATGATGATGATACTATGCTGGAACTTCAGCAGCCTTGCTCAAGCTCAAGTACTACAGAGCAAGAACAACAGGAACCAACCAAGGCAATAGAAACTCAACAGCCTTGCTACTCACCAACACCTATCATTCCAGATCTGGCAGCTCAATCCAATGATTTGGGGAGTGGCCTTTAATTCTTACATATGAACAAAAAGGAAATGGGCAGCAAGAGGCAGCTCAGAATGTCAACACATGAACAGTGACTTTACCAAATCAAAGAGATTCTATGGGGCTGAAGGTTGCAATAGATATTGTAAAAGCAATATTTTACTCATGTACATAAAACCACAAATGAAAAGCGGCTTAGGGAGTGGTTATGCTACAGCGAGACCAAAGGCAATTTGTACTGTTTTATCTGCAAACTAGAAGCCTCATCAAACACTGAATTGCACGTATTTTGTGAAGGTTTCAATGACTGGAAAATGCACAGTTGCTCATTGAGAGACACGAGTTAAGTTCGAGGCACAAAGCTGCGGTCCTGTACCTGATCAATCTCCGAAAAGATGGAGAAAAAATTGATGCTGCCCTGACGAAACAACTTGAGGACGAGAAGAAATACTGGGGTTCCCTACTGGAGAGGATCATAAATGTCATAAAGTTCTTGTGTGAAAGAGGGTTGGCCTTCAGAGGAACAGATGAAACAGTAGGGTCTCCTAGCAACGGAAACTATTTGGGACTGTTGGAGCTTCTTGCAACTGTAGATCCATTCTTGTGCCAACACATCAAGATGCATGCGAACCGTGGAAAAGGGCACACTTTCTACTTATCAAAGACCATTTGCGAAGAGGTAGTCGAGATATTGGGAAAAGCAGCTGAAGATACAATCGTCAGTGAACTGAAAGAAGCTAAATACTTTTCCATATCACTAGATTCAACCCCGGACATTACTCACACGGACCAGCTTTGTTTCACAGTAAGATATGTCAAGCCAACAGGGCCTGTGGAAAGGTTTCTGGCATTTCTGCCAATGGAAGGCCATACTGCTCAGCAGATTTTCGACAGCCTCGTACAGTACACCAGTGAGAAGGGTATCAATCTTGCCGATTGCCGTGGACAGAGTTACGACAACGCGTCCAACATGAGCGGGAAATATAATGGAGTACAGGCACTTGTCAAAGAAAAATTTGGTGCTGCTGCAGAATATGTTCCATGCTATGCTCATTCGTTGAATTTAGTTGGTGTATGCGCTGCACAAGCGTGTCCAGAAGTAGTTCAGTTCTTTGACTTTGTTGAAAATATCTATGTATTCTTTGCTGCTTCAACACACCGGTGGTCCATTCTGGAGCGTGCAGGTGGTGGAGTGCTAAAGAGGCTCTCTGCAACACGGTGGTCCGCAAGAGCTGATGCCATTAAGGTTATTAAAGAGTGTTTTCCTTTTATAAAGGAGGCACTGGAGAAACTTGAATGACCAAGAGCAAAAGGCAGAATGTCGACAGCAGGCAAATGGACTCCTCGAGAAAATGGAGTTGTTGGAAACTGGAATCTTAGTGGTTGTTTGGAATAGCTTACTGGAGCGCTTCCAGGCAACTCAAGCCTCTCTTCAAGCAAAGCAGCAAGATCTCAACATTGCTTCAGCATTGTGTGCCTCTTTGGCAGGATCTCTACAGAATTTCAGAGAACAATTCGATACGTTTGAGTCAGAGGCGCAGAACCTGACTCAAGTGCAGGATTACCGACCAACAAGAACAAGAAGAATTCCTCGAAATCGAAGGCGCGATGAGGATGTAGGCAGTGGCCGTTCAGTTCCAGATGCAATAGATAATCAATCACCTAAAGACCGATTCCGGGTGGAAGTTTTTCTTGCAGTAATGGACAGCCTACTATCTGCGCTGGAGCAACGTCGCAAGGCATACACTCAATTGAACACACGGTTTAGTTTTTGCGAAATCTGCATGACCTAACACCTGCGCAGATCCAAGAAAGTGCTGACAGACTTTAGAAGCATATCCCCATGATTTGGAAGACGGATTGAAAGATGAACTACCTCAGTTTTCAGAATTTGTAAAGCACATTGGTGTTGATTGCTCCTCTCCAGAACTCAACTATTTCACTTTGATTAAAGAAAACAATATTGATACCACGTTTCCTAACATTGACAATTTGTTACGCATTTATCTATGTATGATGGTAACTAATTGTACTGGAGAGAGATCATTTTCAAAAATGAAGTTGATTAAAAACTACCTACGAAACACGATGGGGCAAGAGCGGCTACACTATTTAACTCTTCTGAATGTTGAAAATGACGTTCTGAAGTCACTGAACTCCTCTGAAATAATTGCCAAATTTGCAGAGATCAAAATGCGTCGAAAAGACCTTTGAATGTCATTGTTTGAAGTTTTTATTTTATATTTCTCCTTGCAAATAAAACATTACATTAGACTTTTGTTGTTTTTGTTTTTGTTGTTGTAGAATGTAGATCAAATCTATAAAATATTCAATTACTTCCCGGTCATTATCTGTACATCAAATCAATCTGCTACAGGCCCCGCACTTGGTAAATCCGGCACTGTGTACATCCCTACTGGACATTATAAGGGCTACTGGACACAATTCAAACAAAATATGATTTATGTTTGGAAACACTGCAGCAGATGCCACATATCAATTTTCACTTAATTTCCGCACAAAAGAATTGGCGTGCTACTTTGAAATTATCCTGGCCCATATGTGGGACACTCACAGGCAACTGCACCAGTCTGTGTTTCATATATGGGACACTCGCAGGGAAAGGATTACCGTAATTTAAATGGAGAAATTTGTTTTGGTTTAAGAGTTTTTTGATTTGCGAGCAAAACTCCTGAACGAATTAAACTCGTAAACCGAGGTATGATTCTACACATCTCTCTCTCTCTCTCTCTCTCTCTCTCTCTCTCTCTCTCTCTCTCTCTCTCTCTACATATTTTAATAATGTGAGCTAATATTATTGTTATAAAAACTAATGTTATTACTATTAATATAAATATTTCAGAATAATTTTTATTGAATTATCTGTCAAGGCTGCAAGCCTTCCCTCTCACAACACTACCACAGCTGTCGCGACTGATGTAAATATTTAGGAAGAGAATTACTATCTTGAGAACGAGTGATGTGCCATATGCCAGTGTGTTATATGGACATATACCGTTTACTGGTGATGAGGTTTGAGGCCCTGCTGCTGCTCCGCCGCTGATGATGCAGCGCTCTACGTCAACAATTACAATGTTAGCCTCAATAATAGTCTTCGATGCACTTATTCTCAAACATCGTAGTGACTGTGTCTTAATTTTTTTCAGAATAATATCACATATATAACCATTAGTTCAGTGTTCATGTCTAATATTTTCATAACACGTGTTATGCACCTATGCATGTTAGCACCTGTACAGGTGCATCATCAATCCAGATCCAGATCCAGACACACAATACTTGACACAGCACCAAGGTGTTCTTTGCTGTGAGACAGCTCATGTTATGGAACAAGACCTTAACTTCACAAGCTACTGACCCTTCTTCAACATTAGCCCCAAACTAGTTAATGGCACCCAACATGACCCTCTCCCAGCATGACCTCACCCAAAATGACATCCTCCAACATGACCCACACTGACATGACCCTCTCCCAGACCTGGATAAAATCTACAAATGGGCAGAGGAAAACAACATGAGTTTTAACGAGGACAAGTTTGAACTATTAAGATTTGGTAAAACAGACAGCCACGTTACAACATACCAAGACCCCGAAGGAAACAATATCACAAGAAAATCACAAGTGAAGGACCTTGGTATAATAATATCTGAAGATGCCACATTTGACAACCACATAAGAAAGACTATCTCAAAATGCAGACAACTCATGGGATACATATTCAGAACCTTCAAAACGAGAGATCCACAAACTATGACAACACTTTGGAAAGCCCTAATTCTCCCCCACATTGACTACTGCTCTCAACTCTGGGCACCCCACAAACAAACCCATATAATGCAACTAGAAGGCCTCCAAAGAACTTTCACCTCCCGCATCAAAAAATATCATGAGCACACAGAGGAATCAGAAAATCATGACTATTGGCAAAGACTAACGGAACATGACTTATACTCAGTAGAGAGGAGGATAGAAAGATACCAAGTAATATATACATGGAAAATACTTGAAGGACAACTTACCCCACCCAAAACAGAGACAATAACCCCCAATAACACCAATGATGCAAGAACCGGAAGAAAATGTGTCCAGCACCACCTCCCATCTAAATGCCAAGCTAAAGTAAAGACACTCCAATAAAACAGCATCTCAAAAGAGGGGCCAGACTCTTCAACCACCTCCCCAAAGAGCTGAGAAACATTACAGGGGTGGAAACAGAGGTGTTCAAGAGGAAACTGGACAAGTTTTTGGCATCAATCCCGGATCAACCAGGTGTCCCGGGATATTCTGCAGCACAACCAGCAACTTCTAACTCCATCGCTTCCCAGCTGGAATACATGCAGCAGTGTAAGGGGTGGCGTGGCCCTGCCTCAACGTACATCCAGGGTGTAACGCTCTCTTGAGGCAGAAGCGCTTCAAGGTAAATTCAAGGTACACCAACATGACCCTCTCCCAGCATGACCTCACCCAAAATGACATCCCCCAACATGACCACCCAACATGACCTCACCCAAAATGACATCCCCCAACATGACCTCACCCAAAATGACATCCCCCAACATGACCCTCTCCCAGCATGACCTCCAGTGGCGGCTCGTGACTGTTATTGATGGGGGGGCTGTCTCACATTCAGACATAAATGAAATCTTAAATGTTTTTATTGTTATTGTTTAACATACCATTGACATAGATTATATAGATATATAGATAATTATTTAATTTCTTAGGCCTTATCTTACCAGTAAATGCTTGACTTCCTCAGTGCAGGCTTAGGCTATTTGGTGTACGAGTAAAAAAAAATACCGAAAAATACTATTTTATACGATGTTTCTGTGATTTTATACCATCAACGATAATTAAAATTGAGCACAAGCCATCACTATCAATAATATTTTAAAATCATCCCTGGCAAATTGAAAAACACGATCGAAAATAAGAGCGACGCAAGAACACATACCTCCCCACAACAACAGCTGAGACAAGACTGCGTGGGAGGCAGTCCACACTCCACACTCTCCATACCGCGCGGGAAGCCTCCCCCCCTTTCTCTCTCTATATCTGTATCTCTCTCCTGCTGCCTCCGCGCTTATCATTAAATCGTAAATAATTTACGTACTTCTTCATTGTTTTGCAGTATTTTTTTCATATAAATATATGAGATTGGGTGTTTCATGTGAATGATAGTCAAACATAAATAAATTAACATTATTATTTTCGTGAATCCAAGAAATCCACTGGGGTGGCTGCAGTCTCACAGTCCCTATTGACGAGCCGCCACTGATGACCTCATCCAAAATGACATCCCCCAACATGACCTCACCCAAAATGACATCCCCCAACATGACCCTCTCCCAGCATGACCTCACCCAAAATGACATCCCCCAACATGACCACCCAGCATGGCCTCACCCAAAATGACATCCCCCAACATGACCACCCAGCATGGCCTCACCCAAAATGACATCCCCCAACATGACCCTCTCCCAGCATGGCCTCACCCAAAATGACATCCCCCAACATGACCACCCAACATGACCTTACCCAAAATGACATCCCCCAACATGACCCTCTCCCAGCATGACCTCACCCAAAATGACATCCCCCAACATGACCCTCTCCCAGCATGACCTCAGCCAAAATGACATCCCCCAACATGACCCTCTCCCAGCATGACCTCAGCCAAAATGACATCCCCCAACATGACCCACACCAACATGACCCTCTCCCAGCATGACCTCACCCAAAATGACATCCCCCAATATGACCACCCAACATGACCCTCTCCCAGCATGGCCTCACCCAAAATGACATCCCCCAACATGACCCACACCAACATGACCCTCTCCCAGCATGGCCTCACCCAAAATGATATCTCCCAACAAGACCACCCAACACAACCACACCCGACATGACCTCCCCTCAACATGACCTTTCTGACACTCACTCCCTGGGTTCCTGTGGCAAGGGGAGGGTGGTCAGGTCACTGCTCACCCAGCACCGTGCCGCCCTGGGTGACTCTTGTTGAAATGTTGACCTCTGACCTCACCGCCAAGTATCACCCTCGGCCATGGACAAGGAAGACGTATTATGAGACCTGCCAGGCGCTAGACGTAATGTAGTAGTAGTAGTAGTAGTAGTCGGTCGGGAGTTTTGCCTTTGTAACGGCACTCCCTGATGTGTCTACTGTCTGGGTCTATTATTTTCCTTTTTCTTTCATTCTTTTTTCTCTTATTGTCCAAAACTTGTGTACTGTTGTTTTCGTTTGTTCGGTGTGTTCATTTTCAAATAAAAATTTTCCAATGGTGTCGTCCTCTTCTTCCTCGTAAGGCTGTTGCAGCCTCACGCACTTTATTCTTTCCTCTGCATAGGCCGGGCACCAGAGCAGAAAGTGTCGCAGGTCTTCGTTTTCAGCTTCGCACATGTCACACTTGGTTTCCTCTTGCCGGTGTCTGTTTCTGTCTTTTAGTTGCATGTTGTTTGTCCTGCATCTGAATAGCACTTCTGAGGCTTGGTTGTTGGTGTATACCTCCTCTTGTCCTCCCAACTCCTGTCTCCATTTTCTATATATCTTAAGGCTTGCTTTCTCATTCATTTGCCTCTTCCACTCTCTTGTATCCACCTCTCTCATTCTCTGCTTTATACTCTCCTTTGTCTCATTCCTCACACTCACACTCAGTCCCTCTGTTGCTCTCAGTTCATTCAACAAATCTTTCACCCACCTACTTTGTCTCTTCTCTATCATCTCCTCTCCCACCCTTCTCACCAAATCGTTTCCTTCCACAAGAACATACCTTAAGTACTTCCACTGTCCCTCCCTTATCCTGTTTTTAACACTGGAGCTTCCTATCTCCCCCCTGAGTGCTGCTTCCTGTGCATACATTGGTGCCCTCAAAATCTTCCTGTACACCCCATTTTCTATCCTCTGCAACTTTTTTATGTCTGTCTTTGTGATGTTTATTATATTTACCCCATACAGGATGGATGGCAGCGCAACATTTTTCCAATATGTCTTTCCTATTAACATTCTTGAACAGCTCTTTTCAATTACATTGTATGTCATATTTGCTAGCCTTCTCGCTTTCCTGAACATTTCTTCCTTTTGCATTTGAAAACAGTTCCTCTTGTCATTGACTATTATTCCTAAATATTTAATTCTATCCCCAACACTAATGCCCCCTATATTTTCTGGTTTGTTTTCCATATTAAAAATGATAATATTGCTTTTCTGCTTATTTACTTCTAGTCCATATTCTTTAGCTATAGTCTCCATCTTCTCTATCACCTGTACTGCCTCCCCTACACTATTTGCCAAAAGCATGCCATCATCTGCAAAGAAGAGTGAGGTAATCCTGAATGCCTCATCTTTGTAACCACATTCTAGCTCCTCTAGCTCCTGAATTATTTTAAAAGTAATCATCTTAAACAGTGTAGTTGAGGCAGTACATCCCTGTCTAATCCCACTGGTCACTTCTATTTCTATCTCCTCCTCTTCTTTATCTATCTCTATCTTAGTTCTATCTCCTACATAAACTCCTGCTATGAAGTTAATTATATCTGGGTTTACCTTGCTATCCTTTAAAACTTCTATTAACTTATCTCTTCTTACACTATCATAGGCCTTTGCAAAATCTATCGAGATTACTATCAATGGTTTCCTCATCTTATATGCTCCTTCTACACAATATCTTAGAATAAATAGGTTGTTTTCTATCCGGCTTCCCTCTGTGAATCCTGCCTGTGTATCCTTACCTATACCATTTATCCTAATGTGGTCTTCCAAGCTAGTTCTAATCACAGCCATCATTAGCTTGTACCCTACATTTGTCAGAGCTATTGGCCTTAGTTCTTTAACTTTTGGTCTACACTTCTTTGGTAACATGACTGTCCTAGAGTCCCTCCAGCCCTCTGGTATCCTCCCTGTCTCTAATACTGCCCCAAGGTCTTCAACCAACACCTTCCGTAATACTTTACTTTTTGCAAATTCTTTGTACATTTCTGGCTTTATTTTGTCTGTTCCAACTGCTTTTTTATTCTTCATTCTATTGATACATTTAATTACTCTATCTTCCCTTATGCTTTCTTCTTCCAGATAGATGAATCCCCCCTTCACCCTTCTTGTCATTTCCATGTGTTCTCTCACTTCTAGTCCACATTTTTCAGTGTGCTGCCGCCCCACTGCCCTCAGCTCATTAATATCCTCCAACCTTACAGCCTGGTTTTCCTCTATGTCCTTTTTTACCTGTTCATACTCCCTTACATACTCCTCTCTCTTCTCTGTGTTCCAAACTTCCTTTATATCATTTCCATGTTTTCTGTACACTCCACTCCAAAAACCTTTTACTTCCTCCCCCACCTTTCCTCTCTCCAGCTCCACTCCGTCCTCCCCATATATCCTTAAAGTGTCTTTATCCTTAACCTTTTCCCCTTTAAGTATTCTTATATACTCCCACATCTTTTTCCCTCCATCTTTCTTATCCTTAATTTCCTTTGTTATCTTCTCCTCTTGTTTGTACATTTCCTTCCTTATCTTTAATTGTACCTTTGTTCTTTGTTCTACATATAATTTTTGCCACCTTTCTTCCTCTTCTTTGCATTTTGCATTTCTCCTATTTCTGTTTAACCTCTTCCTTTCTTTTATTTCTTTCCTTATTTCCTCGTTTATCCATGCTGGTTCCTCGCCGTCCCCTAGCTTTTTCTCTCTTCTTCTATATACACTTTTTAGCACTGCATCTGCTGTTTCTTTCATTTTTTTCTCCAGTTCTCCTATACTGTCCACCTTATTCCTCGTCACACTTTCTTCTAGCTTTTTCCTAAAGTTTTCTAGTGATGATTTATCTGTTTTATAGTACTCCCTCTCAATCCAATCATTTTTCTTGAACTCCCTCTTTTCTTTTACCCTTAATTCCACCTCTATCAGGTTATGGTCTGAAAGGTCATATTCTTCCTTTTTTTCATCTATCCTCATTTTATGGAACCTATTGTACACCTTGTCTGTCACTAATACATAATCTATTACACTCTGTTGTCCATCTCGGCTCCATGTCACTTCTCCCTCACACCTCTCGTCATCATTTAACATAATCAATCCATATTTTTCCATCCATTGTATAATCACTTCCCCATTCCTGTTTACTTTTTGTGTTCCCTTGAACCCCACATGTCCATTGAAGTCACCCATTATCATCAAAGGCTCTGGGTTTTCCTCTATTATTTTTTCTATTTCTTGTGTTATTTCCTTGTTTCTCTCTACATCACTAACACTAAAGTATACTAACACTAATCTAACCTCCCATTTTCCTATTTTACCTATTGTGTGTAATACATCCTTACATTTTGTTTCTATTTTACATAAAGTTGTACCTTTTCCTTTTCTGTAAATAATCATTAGTCCTCCTCCCCTTCTGTCCTTTTCCTCTCTCATATTGTCTAAGACTTCAAAAATATCGCCAAAATTAACCTCCCTACATTTTTTCTGGGTTTCCGTTAAACAAACTATACTATTGCCCTTAACTAATTCCTCCACTTCCTTCCCCTTAGTTTTAGTTAACCCCTGCACATTCAAAACTTTCACTGCTGCAAATACTTCCCCCTCCCCTTTTCTTTCCCCTCTTTCCCCATCTCATTCCCTACCTTGATGCTCTGCCACCCTCACAACCCTGCCTTTCTTTATTATCCATTTGCCTCCCTCCCTTCTTTTCTCTTGTAGCTCTTCCCTTAGCACTGCATCTTCCTCTCTCTCTTTCTTTGTTTTATCTACACCAATCCTGATGTTTTTAATCTCTTCCTCTCGTACATAACTCAGCTCTTTGCCTCTCTTAATCACTCCCCACTTTGCATACACGTCACTCAGACATGCCACTAGTGGCCGCTCTCTCCCTCTCCCTCTCACTCCCAGCCTGTACACCTTTTCTACCTGAGCTCCTTCCACTCCAAGCTTGTCCCTGAACACATACTCACACAGCTCTTTGTCCTCCATCTCCCTTTCTCTTGCATCATCCTTACTGCTTTCCCTTACATTAAACATGATCACATTCTTCTTTCTCTTCTCTCTTTCCTCCTTCTCTTCCAGGTTCTCAAACACTCTCAGTCACTCTCCTCACCATCTCCTCCTCTTTCACCCTCATTTTCTCTTCAAAACTCTCAAAATTCTCTTTCAATTTATCATTCATCTTCTTCCACTTGCTCAGCTCTGCCTTAAGATCTCCCTTCTCCTCCTCCATCTTGTTCTCCATCTCCTTCCACTTTTCTTCTATCTCTTCCATCTTCTTAACCATCAGATCATTCTTCTCCTTCAGGCCATGCAGCTCTTTCTTCATCTCCTTGTTTTCTTTCATGATCTGGTCAGCCTCCCTAATGGTCTGCCTTACCTTGGGGTTGCAGGGTGTGCAGAACCACAGGGTGCCCTGCTGCCTCTTCAGCGCCTCGTACACCCCATCCTCCACCTGCTCACACTTGACGTGGTGCCACACCTGGCAGCTGTCACACTGCAGCCCACGCTCGTTGTGCCGCACCTTCTTGGCGCATCTCTTGCAGGTCTCCCTGCCGGCTCTCTCTTCTTCTTCACAATTTCTGCACAAACCTTCTTCGTTAACCACTCCATTGAACTCACACCTCTTGCAGGTTGCTCTACTCTTCTTTTGCCTCCCTCCACTACTTTCCTCCACCATGACTTTACTGTTTTTTCTCGGTTAGACCCAGACAGTTTTTCAAACCGCGTGGCGGCGTCGGTTTCGCTGCGTGGAAATGGCAGCGACAAAGCTGATCTTGGTCCTGGTCTTGGCAGATTATCGTACTGATCAGAACATCGTATTTTTGGCCGCTAACTAAAGCCAATAACCATCAACAATGAACGATTCTAATTATGACTATAAATTAAGCTTGCTCTGCGGGTGGGCATATCAGTCTTTGCATCAGTTGTCGTACTTATAACATCGTATTTTCCTCTTTATTTTTACCCCTAACTAATGTAAAGAACATCAATAATTAACGATTTTGGTGGGATTTTAACGATAACTATAAATTAAGCTTGTTGTGGGGGTGGGAGCAACAATATTTTCATTAATTACCGTACTCAGAACATCATATTTTCCTGTTTTTTACCCATAATTAACTAATGCAAAATATACGTCGGTAATGAAGGATTTTAACGACAATGAAAAATTTAGCTTGTTATCGGAGTGGGCGTGACAGTCTTTGGTCGGTGCCCAGCCTATTACGGTGCACACAAGGCCTTCGTAGGCATTGTGGGCATCTCCAGGGGTAGATGTATGACCCTGGTGGTAGTTTGACCCTTCCTCTGCACCACCACGAGGAAACACTCTTGAGAACCCGATTAATCTCCTTTTTGACCTTTGGCGATGAGAGAGGAAGCGTCTATGGGAGAGATTTTAGCGCCCAAGTTCACATTATTTGATAAGGCTTTCGTAGGCATTGTGGGCATCTCCAGGGGTAGAGGTATGACCCTGGTGGTAGTTTGACCCTTTCTCTGCACCACCACGAGGAAACACTCTTGAGAACCCGATTAATCTCCTTTTTGACCTTTGGCGATGAGAGAGGAAGCGTCTATGGGAGAGATTTTAGCGCCCAAGTTCACATTATTTGATAAGGCTTTCGAAGACATTGTGGGCATTTCCAGGGGCAGATTTATGACCCTTCTAGTAGTCTGACCTTTCTTCTGTACCATAAACCTTTGGAAACACTCATGGGAACCCGATCAATCTCCTTCTTGACCTTTGGATATAGTTAATGTGACAAGGTATATGTGTTTAGGCAGTTCTTAATTAATTCTGCATATGACAATTAATAACAATTGTGACATTACTGAGCGGCGGACTGACTGACAGGTTGGGCAAGTGATGGAGTTGTCTAAAATGAGGGAATTTAAATTATAGTTGGCTGACGATTAGAAATGGATCTTATTACCAGTGAAAATTACTTGCAGGTGTGCGATTGTGAGGAACAGCTGGGATAATTAAAAGAGAAAGGGTCAAACTACCACCAGGGTCATACATCTACCTGGAGAGATACCCCTACAATAATACGAAAAGCCTGTCAAATAAACGTGAACTGGGGCGCCAAGATTCTCCCATAGACGCTTCCTCTCTTCCTCATCGCCAAAAAAAGGAAGGAGATTAATCGGTTCTCAAGAGTTCTGTGTGGTGGTGCAGTCGGAAGGTCAACCCAGGGTCATACCTACCTGATGCCCCCCAATGCCTACAGAAAGCCTTTGTGTGCATAACTGTACAGGTAACACCGACCGCCCCCAAATCAAAAACCGTCACGCCCACTCAAGTTAAATTTATCATTGTCGTTAAAATCATTCATTACCGACGCATAGTTAGTTAATTAATTTAAAAAAAATGAAAAAAAGAAAAATCTGAGTAATGAGTAATACTATTAATTGTTATATTGTTGCCCTGTTACCCCACACAACACAATCTTATCTATCCGTTAAATCGTTAAAATATCAGAGTCACGAGGGCGATCTAGCTAAATATGAAGAAGATCAAGACAGAATACACAGCAGAGAGAACAGAGACAGAACTAGACAGCAATTATGAGACTGGGAGAAATTATGAGCTGTCCGTGAGGTAAAGACACAGAATAGCTACACAGATCGAGATAACAGAGAGATATACATAGAAATAAGGCAAGAATTATGAGATAGAGAGAAATGATAAACTGTACGTGAGGTAAAGACCACAGAATAGCTACACAGATCGAGATAACAGAGAGATATACATAGAAATAAGGCAAGAATTATGAGATAGAGAGAAATGATAAACTGTACGTGATGTAAAGACCACAGAATAGCTACACAGATCGAGATAACAGAGAGATATACATAGAAATAAGGCAAGAATTATGAGATAGAGAGAAATGATAAACAGTGAGGTAAAGACACAGAGAGATAAGAGAGACATAAGGCAAGAATTGAGATAGAGAGAAATGATGATCTGTGAGGTAAAGACACAGAGAGATAAGAGAGACATAAGGCAAGAATTATGAGACAGAGAGAAATGATAAACTGTGAGGTAAAGACACAGAGATCAGAGAGACAGAAATGAGGAAGAAATGTGAGGTAATTAAGGAGAGATTAATTAAGCTAAAGAAGTAGAACTTTATATCATGAGGTAATGAGGAACAGTTGTGAGGTGAATGAGATATAAAAAAATAACAAAGAAATATGAGGATAAATGAGGAATTAAGAATTGTGAGGTAAATAGATTACGAAAACTAAAGAAACCAATATATAGCCGGAGGAATAGCTATAAGATCATCGAGGATTAAACAGTTACGAGGTACAGATCTATAGTATACTATATGAGGAACAACTGTGAGGTAAAGACATAAAATATACAGAGAGCCATAGAGAATTTTATTATAGCATGAGATATACCGTAGAGTAGAGAGAAATGAGACACACTTGTGAGCTTATAGGTGAATGAGGAAAAGATTAACAAAGAAATAAGGAGAATCGAGAAATGAGGAACAATTGTGAGGTAAAAACAGATTGTATACAGAGAGCTGTGATTGATGATTGATAGTTTATTGTTGCAGGTAAACAACAAGGGAGAAGGGAGGTACGTGAAGAAGAAAGATTAACTAAGAAATGTGAGGAGGAGAAATTTAATGAGGAAAAATCATTTGTGAAGTCAAGACCCGGGAGGAGTCTTTCATGTTTTTTCATCTTTTCTTCTCTTCTTCGTATTTTTTTGTTCTTTTCCCTGATTTTCTTTCCTCCTAATTTTGGTAGAGTTAGCCACAGCCTGAAACACAAGAAAACACACCAAACAGATATGCCAGGAAAAAAACAATTATACACGTGCTCCCTTGCTAAGGTGCCAAGTCTTCATCCTCCCCACCATCTATCATCCATTTTCTGGCCCATAACTATTACAACGAACCATCAACAATTAACAAATATAACGAGAAATACAAGTAAATTTTATGAATGGGGTTGAGGGGGTAGTTTTTAGGTGTACACTTGGCATATGACGGTGGAAATGTGGCCGCCTTGCATCGCCTCCTCCTCCTCCCTCCCGCCATCTTCATCTGTCAGCTGATCCGAGGTGGACGGCGTTCCGCGTGTCGGCCAATTTCCTTGTAATCCAGGACGACACAGACGACCATGGATGGAAGCAAGGTAGGTAGTCGTGTTATGATTGCTCTCTTGAAGGTTACCTATGTTAATGAAGGCGTGGAGGAGGTGATGGTTGTGGAAAATAAGGTTGACAGCGTGACAAGCCAAGGGTGTGTGTGTGTGTGTGTGTGTGTGTGTGTGTGTCCTGAGGTGAGGAGGCAGGCGTTCAGGGGAGGACACTCTGGCAGGGGTCAAGGCAGGGGCTGTGGGATGGCAGCAGTGACGTGTGTGTGTGTGTGTGTGTGTGTCCTGAGGTGAGGAGGCAGGCGTTCAGGGGAGGACACTCTGGCAGGGGTCAAGGCAGGGGCTGTGGGCAGAGGGATGGCAGCGGTGACGTGTGTGTGTGTGTGTGTGTGTTGAGCCAAGCATGCAGGGGCAGGGGCAGAGTCAGGGATGATACCACAGGGGCAGGAGCAGGGACAGGGGTGTGTGTGTGTGGAGAGCGGGACACATACTGGGGTGTTGGCTCTCTGGGTGTTATTCTATACTTTTCCTCCCTGGTGTGCCCCATGCCAGGGAGGAGTTTTGTGTGTATTCCCCTGTATTATATTGACCCTAAGGAGAGGCAAGGGTGTAAACCTCCCTGTAGGTGAGGCCCCATTAGATTCAATTATTTATTTATTTAATTTTTATGTTGTGGTCTCTAGCGGTGGTAGGCTTTCTTGGGGGTGCCTGCATGGTGGTCATCCCAACCCTGTCAAGATGCAGCAGGCAAGTGTTAGAGGTGACTGTGGCTGTTTCAAGACACACCAAACCCTCAGAAAAAAATGGTCTGGTTCAGCAGTGAGGTGAACCTGTGTTAACTCCCGTGGTTTACTGCACCCAACAAGGATATGTTAGAAAAGATAGGGACACTCGGGTTGCAGAGGTTTTGACACTTTCCGGTTCGCCACCTGTGGGTGTTCGCACCTCCGTGATTTCGCGTGCTAGTTGTTTCGCCACTTGAAAGGAGAGGTTCTGCTACTCACCAAGAAAACTTATTAAAATTCTAAAAATGTTAACAAAAAACATCTGCATCCTTAAACCCGTATACAGTGATGTCCTTTGTTAGAGAAAGGGGTCATGGTAGGTTGCATTTTTTTCGTATCATTCATTGCCGCGGACGTTGGGTTAGGTCCAAGCCCAACTATTGCTGCTCAAGCTCTTAGAAATGCTTCAGTGCACAGGTCGCCATCCTCGTATCTGTCCCATAGGTCGAAGAGACGGCCATGCAATCGAGCGTTTTGGGTGGGGGAGCGTATTTAAACTACATACTCCAACCGTACGTTACATAACCTCCTAACCTGGACTACAGTAACCTTACCTAACATTACTGCCACAAGACACTGAGGCTGAAGGAACAATATTAACTCAACTAACCTAACGCACACCACAGTAACCTTACCTAACATTACTGCCACAAGACACTGAGGCTGAAGGAACAATATTAACTCAACTAACCTAACGCACACTACAGTAACCTTACCTAACATTACTGCCACAAGACACTTAGGCTGAAGGAACAATATTAACTCAACTTAATGTAACCTAATGCACACTACAGTAACCTTGCCTAACATTACTGCCACAAGACACTTAGGCTGTGTGTGACAACTAGCTTAATGGTGTGTCGAGATGGTAGCATATAGTAAGGTGTGTTCTTTGGGGCGCCAACAGTGTGTCCGGTTACTGGTTTGGATGTCACGGCCTCAATGGCTCACGGCTGACACGGCCAGGACTCCTTCAAAGCTCCAGGAAACTAATAGCAAAGAGTGGAGTGATCCAAACAACTGAAAAAATAGCCACAAATGTGTGTGTGGGAACCTGGGGAGTCGCTGGTCAGGAGTTAGTTATAATATATATGGCTAGGCTTAAAAGAATATATGGCTGGGTTAGTTAAAATATACATATATGACTAGGGTTGAAAATATATGGCTGTGTTAGTTTAAATATATGGCTGGAGTTAGTTAAGAAACCTTATAATACTTAGCAAACCCAACACTAGGGTAAGGTGATGTACTCTCCGGTGCTAAATCTCCCACAGATATACTAATTGGACTTTGCCACACAGATGCTGGACTTTGTGGACCCTGGCGGCCATGGGGAGGTGTCCATGGGCGCTGGGCAAGGCCGAGGGCGAGGAGTACAGCACACTGGATGAGGGGGGCCATGGTAAGGGGTGGAGTGCTTGCTTCAATTCTCTGTTCAGTTATTTTCTTTTCCTTGGGCCAAAAGTTCAGGCTACCAAAAAGGATAATATTAGTCAAAATTTGTCCTAAAAAAAGAAATCATTGCTGGAGTGCCATGCTCTTACTGACGAACATGAATTAGCACACACACACACACACACACACACAGACAGACATGCAGACTCACCATTCTGATAGCCCAGTGGGAAAAGCTCTGCTGCGTGGATCTTAACCCGGTGGTAGCAGCGGGGATCATGTTTGTTAATGGTCCCTCCAAGCGAGAAAAAGGAGAAAAAAATCATCACTCACACAAACCATTTCATAATATATATCAACGCATTTGTGATCAGTTTATGCATCATCTAATTTAGGGGGTTTAAATCATGGCAAAAATTTGGCCTGTCGCTGCTACACACAGTAAAGCCACACATTTGGCCCGTCGCTGCTACCGGGCTAAGAAACTACCCTTGGAAATAATCACAACTCCTATGAAAGCCTTGTCATTGTGTGTGTGTGTGTGTGTGTGTGTATGTGTGTGTGTCTGGGCGTCAAAATGTTTAAGAATCTGGCCCTCCTTCACCATTACTTATACCCTAATAATTCTCACCATCAGTCAGTTACCATCCCCTTTACCCCTTCCAGGATGGTGCAGGGCTCTCAGGAGATGGACAAGCAGGAACAGGGGACCAGAACTCACAGGTGTTCTTCATTGAGTGTGTGAGTGCCGCTGTCGTCACCATGAACACCTGCTCGGAGGCACCAAGTGAGTAGATGACGCTACCCAGAGTGACTGAAATGGGGAGGGCTTTGGGGAGTGAAATAGGGCTTGGGGTGTCTGAGGTACAGTGAAACAGGACTTAGAGAGGAGCTGGGGGAGTGAAACAGGGCTTGGGGTTTCTAAGGTACAGTGAAACAGGGCTTAGAGAGGAGCTGGGGGAGTGAAACAGGGCTTGAGGAAGTTATACCTAGGCTTGGGGGTGTCTGAGGTTGAGTGAAACAGGGCTTACATAAGTTCCTAAGTGTGTGTGTGTGGGTTTGTTTGTGTACTGCCCCTCACACAAGGCATAAAGGCGTATATATATATCCCTACATTTGATCTACTCATTTATTAGTTTGCAAGGGATTTGAATTTTTACGTTAAATTTTACTCCCAACAAATTATTTTTATCACAGGGACAAAGGTCTGTACTAAATGTCTGGGCACCTCAGTTCACCTGTTTGAAAAGCCTCTCATAGTACTTGTTGGGGTGTCCATGGGGTGTTTTGGGATGCTGGTGATAGTTTTAACATGGCCTCTGCACCTTGAACAGGGAAATCACCCATGAAAGCCCTGTTAATCTTCACTGTGGCCTTGGGAAACAGTCATAGTAGAAGCTGAAACTCTCGTAGAAGTTGCTGGCTTTCCATGGACTGTTTTGTGATGCTGGAGATAGTTTGACATGGCTTCTGCATCTTGAATGGGAAAATCACCCATGAAAACCTGGATAATCTTCTCTGTGGCCTTGGGAAACAGTCATAATGGGAGTCTGATATGCCTGTTTGAGAATCCTCTTGTGTAAGTTGCTGGCTTTCATGGACTGTTTTGTGATGCTGGGTATAGTTTGACCTGACTCCTGCATCTTGAAAGGGAAAATCACTCATGAAATCCTGGATAATTTTCTTTGTGGCCTTGGGAAACAGTTGTAATGGGATATCATTATGTATAACAGTATTGACCTAAGAACATTTCATTCTTTATTTTTCCAAGGCAAGAGTGACCCCCAAACCCTCCCTTCCACAGGACCCGTCAAGCCAGTCCGCCCTGCAAGACTGCCTGGTCAAGATGGGGTCCAGCCTTGCACAGAACTGTTTGGCTGGCCAGTGCCACAAGTTGGTGGTGACAAAGTAAAGCCCTCCATGACTGCTACAGCCTGACGGATGGATCTCATGGTAGGGTATGATGGGCTGAGAGAGAAGGATGATGATGTAGCAAGGTAAGGTTCAGTTTATTTTACCCTGCTGCCAACGAGTGAACTTTTGATATGCAGTTTGGAATGTCTGTCAACTTAAGGTGTCTGGTACAGTTTAGGGAAGGGTTAACTTTCTTTTTTTCAGCCTATGTTAAGAGCAGGGAAAGTGTAGAGTGACAGGACTTAGAGGAAGAGAAGGAAAAGGAATGTCAGTTAGAGAAGGGAGGGAAGGAGAATATGGATAAGGATGGAGTGAGAGAGAAAGGAAGAGAAGGGAAGGAAAGAAATATAAAGAAAAAACTGGAAATGAAAGGAAAATAAAGAGGAAGGAGAATGTGCAAATACCAAGATGGAGACAGAGAGAGAAAGGAAAGAAGGAAGGAAAGAAATATATATAAAAAAAAGATTAGGAACAAGAGGAAAATAAATAAAGGATGAGGAGGAGGAGGAGGTAGAATATACAAATAAAGATGGAGACAGAGAGAGAAAGGAAGAATATTCAAATAAAGATTGAGAGGAAGAGAATGGTCATCTGTTTTGTCCCCTGCTAGTTGGGCACTCCTGGTCGCATGTTCCTGAAGTCTCTGCGGGTATGTGGTCCCTGAGTGAAGACGCTCGGCTGTAACTTGGCAGCTAACCACGGGCTGTTCTGGAAAATACTCTCATTGTGATTCCCTCCCAAAATTACCTTAAGTAACTCCAACCAAACCTTACCTAACTTTCCCTAACCTAACCTCACCTATCCTGCCCTGCTCAAGAGTACAGACTTGGGGAATATGCCTCCTGGTAACCCCTGTCATGGCCTGCAGGTGTGTGGTGACCCAGGCTGTGGAGGGTGGCTGCCACACTCACTGCTCCAGCCACTCACAGCTGTACCTCAGGAGCCAGACACCATCTGCTTCACTCCTGCCCAGACTTTGCCACTCACACCCAACAGCTGCTTCATCTTAAGGTAGGACTGCTTGATTATTATTACTGTTATTATTATTATTGTTATTCTTATTCTTATTATTATTATTATTATTATTATTATTATTATTTATTATTAAGCCAAGAAACAGGCCCTGCTGGAAAGAGTCAAAGGCTATAAACAAGAGGGTGAGTGAGATTGTTATGAATGTTAAGAACATTTTCTTCAATAATCTTTGACAGAGTTGCACAGCAGCCTGAATCTACGACCTGTTGTTTGTTGATTTTAGGTCTACAAAAACTTCTTTACTCTCAATTTTAGGCACTTGATACACTAAAGCAATTAATAAATCACGACAGAGATTTTACTTGTTCATTATGTATTTATACCTTGGAGGAAGATTTATACGACTTGGCATTCCAAACCAAAACAAACCTTCTTCATCTTTTGACCTGTATTGCTTTTCATCGGCTCATCACGGCCATCACTTCTTCTGGTACTAACTCTCCTCTCTGCCTCTCGTAGTTGCTACATTCTACAATTAGGTGTTCCACTGTTTCTTTCTCCCCAGTGTCCTAGACAGCTACAGCCCTTTGTGTTGCTAAGTCTCATACCTGTCAAGCTACTGTGGTGTCTTGCCATAAGATTTTGCGTTTGAGACCATAAGTTTGTGATGAAAAGACGTAAGACTTGACAGGTATGGAACTTCCGACGGACTCAAGCAGGGTGCACGAGGTACCTCCCCCCCCCCCCCACACACACACTAACCGTAACAGTAGCCGTTACTCAGCACACTCGCATGATTTTAAATATGGCACGTACGATATATTTCAAATTGTTTAAAACAAACATGTTAAAAAAGCATCACCAGTGGAGAAAAAACTTATGATTTTCAACTTACATTGTAAGACTTGAAAATCACCGAAATTACGTAAGACTTATGCAAAAAACGTAAGACTTGACAGGTATGAAGTCTTGGTGAGAGTGAGTTCGGCCCCTCAGCGGCTCCTTTCGGTACTGTGTGGGTTTCGGCCTTTTGAATATCTCATTACCACGAGTTCTACCGACTAGATTCTGTTCGGTACTTTCCAGATTGAACATAAGCAAGTCTTCGTGGCAGGGTTGGCAATGATTAAATCAAATTGATTTAATCAAATGATTAAATCATTGATTTTTTTACTAAAAAAATCATGATTTTTTTGATTTTTTTGATTTTTTTACTAAAAAGTATTCCATAAGTTAAATGATGTGCTCCAAGGATGGTAAAGTAAAACAACCTATTATTCATTTATTCCCTTCATGGTATATACCAGTAAATAAATAAATAAATTAAATAAAAAATAAATAAAATAAAATAAAATAACGAAAAAAAATTAAAGTAATCCTACATTAAGTTTATTCACTCAGAGGCTTTCTGTGATGACCCTAGTTATGGTTTTTGTAAATGAAAACGAGTTTTGCAGCTTTCTCTATCCCTAACCTATTTCTAAGCTTAGAATGAACAAGACCAAATGAAGAAAAAATCCTCTCCACCCCAGAACTTGAGGCTGTTGTTGTAAATAATTTCCTAACCAAATCAGAAAAATAATTTTTGTCTTCAACAATCTTGCCCAAAGCATAGACTTCACAATCTCTTGACGGGAAACGGGGCGCGGGGCCGATTCGCAGGGGGCCGATTTTCAAAAATTTAAAATTTAAATATTTTCAAAACCAAAGCAGCTAGCGACCTGAAACTAAAACAGGCACCTCCCTTAGGCATATATGAGTCTCCATGAGCAGCGGTATCAAAAAATTCAAAGTCGTTCCCTAATAAAATCCCGATTAATTGTTTTTTATATAAGTATAACAAAACTTAAAAAGGCTATAAAATCCTCAGATTTTACGCTAGATGCACAAACATCACCAAATGCAGAGATAATCACTTATATTTTCAGAATCAATAGCAATATTTAGCATATCTTATAAGTTTTTGCCCGAAATAGCTACTTATTTTTTTTTTATTTTGTGCAATTTTTTACGTAAGTTTTTAACATCTAATAAATCACTTAATTTTCACATTAGAAACTTAATACTTGAGGAAAGCATGCAGAAACATCTTAATTTTACTCAACAAAAGCAAAATATTCATTTTTCTATATACAATCACATCTTATTTTGGTTGAATTCCGATGTCACTTTTTCAGCAGCTGGTCTTGCCGGCTATCTGTCCCTCGTCGATGAACAATCAGTTTAGCCTTTTTGGCCTATGACTTGTGGGCCCCGGTCAGTTTCCTGGACTTGTACACGTCCCTGTTCCTCGCCGTCTCCTTCCTGCCCTCCTCGATACTGCTCCTCTTCCTGCCGGTCGGCTGCTTCAAGGCCTTGTTCTTCCTCGCTTCTGAGGTCACGTCCTTGGAGAAATTAGCACCGAAACAGTTGAAGAGGGACCTGCTGATGTGCGGCAAGATGGTGTTGGCCAGGTTGTGCCTATCCATTACCTGTACCCCTGCAAGGTCGGGTCTGAGGCCGCCAGGAACTCCAGGAGGTGCCTGAACCCGTCCCTGTGGCGCATGGCAAGGGGAGGAACCTCAACCTGCGCTCCTTCTTGTCCTCCCTGCACATCAGGGAGTCCCACAGCGACATCGAAGGACGCCATGTGGGCCATTGGGAGATGGCCGCTTTTTAGACCGCCCGGCCCGTCTCCAGCTCTCCCCTGTCGACCAGCTCGACCAGGGCGTCGAACATCACAGAGGGCGGGTCGCCCCTCTCGAGCTCCACGGTAATCTTCATCTCCTGCTGGGCAAGCTCCTGCTTGCAGCACTCGGCCACAGAGGAGTTGGCCTGGACCTTCCTGGCCAGGTAGCCGGCGTAGTTGCCGACCGCGGCGAGGAGCAACTCGTCCGTCGGCGGGTCCGGCTGGTCGTCGGCCAGCTCCCTGGCAAGCTGGGCCAAGATCACCTCGTCGTCCTCCTTCTCCTCTGCCTTGGCCCGGTCCAGGTCGGCCTGCACGTCCCCGGGGAAGAACCCGACGAGCTTCAGCAAATGCAGGCGCTGGGCCAACCTGTTGCTCACCATGAAGTTCTGCACGCTCGTCCAGTAGTTGGCGCCGCACCTGGTGCGGCGCTAGCCGAAAGAGTGCTCAGTCGGGTCAGAGTTGGCCTTCCCCATGCACACATACTCGACCCCGTAGGACGTAGTGAACAGCCCCCTCACTACCACACTGCACTGAACACACCACTGCACTGCACACAACACTGAGTCACTGCACTGATGGCGTAGTACGGCTCCTCCACAGTTTACTCCACGGGGTCGCGGCGTCCTCATATCTTGTGTCTCCTCCGTCATTTCCACTCGATCCACTGCCTTCTGTGTCTTCTTGTATCGTCCTCTGGATCCTTGCAGTTGTGGGGAAGGGTACAGAGACGATGAATAACTGGGTCCTTTACTTGGAGAGTAAACAGAGGCAGGACAGCGATAATCCTTTACAGAGGAAGTGCCCAGCTGACTGCGTGCCTAAGGAGTGTTAGGCGACGCGTTAACTGAGCTGAGTTGCCATGTAGGCACCAACTAAACGTACATTTCTTGTTTCCTAATACGTAAAACTGTGGACTTCACTATCCTACAGTTATCATTCATTTTACGTAAAGATTTCAACCTAAAGTTACGCAAATTTGCCATTTTTTACACAACGTTTTCAAAGTGCACGCATGGTGCTATTTTATATAAGTTACCTTGAATCCTCGACCAAATCACTCTAGAGACACTCCTGCCTGCTTGTATGCACTAAAACTTGAAGATTTCGTCCTGTTTCCACTTAAATTCGGAGTAAGAACGCAGAGTGTGTTTGAGTTGTCGCAGTGAAAGTCGCCATAACAATCGGCCCCTTACGCGAAGCCAGCGCGCCAAGACTGAAGAGATTTCCCGTCAACTAGTAGTGAAGTCTATGCCCAAAGAAAGCCACCATGCAAGTGGTCCAGCATTAAGTGAATGAGCAGAAAACATGTATGGCTGAAATGGAGGAAGTTCTGCCTTATATATCATTATAAGAGAGAGTGCTGAAGGGCAATTTTCATTGATCCAATTCATTCCCATGTTTTCCTCCTCCATAGTTAGTTTTTTTCCCTTGTAAGCTGGATGTAGTATATTTGCTAAATAGTGAACAGGGGTGAGGGCTAGTTTCATTCGTTTCATGAAATGATCTTCAATGTTAGCACTATCACCTGACCGAACTGATTCCTCTGCAAGCTTATTCTGTAAATCTTTCCACACCTCAGTAGCTTCTCCTATGTCACATCTGTCCCTCTGAACTTTATCAAGTGCTATGGCAATGAGCTTCAGAATTTTCAGCATATCTTCTGCAGATCTTTTTATGTATGTGTCCATCACCTTCCTTATAATAACTGGATCCAGTTGGTTTCTTTTTTCACCATCACACACAGATACTAATATTGGCCAGTTGTTTAGGTAACCTTCTAAGCAATCAGACAGTGTATTCCACCGTACGTCTTGAGGCACGATGAGGGTTGAACCTCCTGCGGCTTTGTATGCTGCTGAGGCTGTGTGGTTGTTCCGAAAGTATTTAACAATCTTCACAATATGTTCTTTAATGTTACCAATTTCTAAATCTTTTGCTAGCACTGACTGTGACTGACCAACTGGTGGAAAATACATGTACTGTACTGAGCTTAGGGAGTTCTCTTGCTCTAATGTTGCCAACTTTCCATATGTTTTTTACTAGGTAAAAATCAGCCTCCTTTAGTCTTTACTAACTTGGGATTCAATGTATCATAAAAATAACCAAGGTTAGCAACCAAACAGTAACAGAATAAAAGTAGATATTCTTCTGTGTGGTAATAATATAAAATGCTGTCATGAAAATAACTTCAGGCAACTCTGTCTGTCCTAAACCTGGTCCTGTACCAACTACAAACAAGTATTGAACACGTATGTATCAGGATCCTTGACTGTGCTCACACTTACACGCCCTAAACTCAAACTTAAAGTAACCTATGGAGATTTTCAAATCACTCAGTAGGATATATATATATATATATATATATATATATATATATATATATATATATATATATATATATATATATATATATATATATATATATATACATATATATATATATATATATATATATATATATATATATATATATATATATATATATATATATTTTAATAAAAAAATAAAAAAAATAAAAAAAATCAAATAAATCAAATAAATAAAAAAAATCAATGATTTTTTGATTTTTTTGATTTTTTAAAAAAAATCAAAAAAATCACCAACCCTGCTTGAAGTTCGTGGAATCTATTGGAAAAATGGTTCAAGCTATACATGCGGCAGGAGATTAGACAAAAATGCGAGAATGGTGTAAGCTTGGGTGCGAGTATTTAGCTTGTAATAACTGAATGGTAGAGTGTTTCTCACCACCTCACCTGAAATATGTTAGCATAAACACTTGGAGTCAATGTCTTGTAGACTATAGGCACAGTGCATCATGATTTATCACGTGAGAGATTTTAAAGTGTGCGAGTCTTCATAGCATCAACAGGCCTTGACTCTGTTTTAGTTAAAGTAGCGAGCGATCACTGACAATTTTGGGGGGACAGAACTCCTCTAATTGTCGCTGACTGTATGGCTTGTCCCATTGCCTCATGCAGTGTGTGTGTGTGTGTGTGTGTGTGTGTGTGTGTGTGTGTGTGTGTGTGTGTGTGTGTATTCACCTAGTTGTGACATACAGGAAAAGAGCTACGCTCGCGCTGTCCTGTCTCCATATCCTCTCTTATCCAACTTTTTCTTAAAATCATGAATGTTTCTTGCACAAACCACCTCCTCCTCCAGTCTATTCCACAGCTTCTGTTTGGGAAGCTAAACTTTTTCACATCTTGCCTACACGTGGTCGCCCTCAACTTCTTTCCATGTCCTCTCGTTTCTCTCTCGCTCCACACGCACTCCAGATTCTCCACCCTGCTCGCCACCCTGTACACCGCTATCAGGTCTTCTCTTTCTCTTCTTCTCTCCAGGGTTGTGAGCCCCATGCTATTGAGTCTCTCCTCGTAAGTCCGATCCCTAAGTTCCGGTACCATCTTAGTTGCCATTCTCTGTACTCTTTCCAGCTTTTTTATATTCTTCTTTTTGTGAGGAGACCAGACCACTGCTGCATACTCCAACCTTGGCCTTATCATTGTAACTATTAATTTCTTCATCATCTCCTCGTCCAAATACACAAATGCCGTCCTTATGTTCCTCAGCAAATTCATAGTTTGTCCCGTTATCCTGTTGGTGTGTTTGTCCGGTGACATGTTCTCTGAGACAGTCACTCCCAAATCTTTTTCTTCCACTCCTCTGCATATTATCTCACTTCCCATCTTATAATCATATTAACATCTTCTACCACTCCTACCAAACTCTATTTTTTTTACATTTCCCAAGGTTGAATTCCATCTGCCATGTACCACTCCACTCCCATATTTTGTCCAGGTCCCTCTGCAATGCCTCACAGTCCTTGACATCAATGACTCGTCTCAATAGCTTTGCATCATCTACAAACAAACTCACATAGCTGGTCACTCCCTCCACCATATCATTTATACAAACAGCAAACATTATTGGCGCCAGCACTGAACCTTGTGGGACCCCACTCCTCACTGGGCACCAGTTGGAAGCCTTGTCCTTGATTATTGTCCTCATTTCCCTGTTAGTTAGGAAGTCCTCCAGCCACTTAATCAGTCCATCACCCACTCCACCCCTATTTTTAATTTTCCAAATGAATCTTCTGTGCGGTACTTTGTCGAATGCCTTTTTCAAATTCAGGTACACTCCATCCCCCAGCCTTCTCTCTCCTGTATTAAATCTGTCACCCTTGAGTAATAACATAACGAGTTGGTGACACAAGATCTCCCTCTCCTGAATCCAAACTGGCAATCCGAGATAATTCTCTCCCTTTTTAAAAAATCCAAATACCTGTTTTTAAGTAGCCTCTCACATATCTTCGCAGCCACACTAGTGAGTGATACCGCTCTGTAACTTAATGGGTCCTCTCTCTTTCCTCCTTTATAAATTGGTACTATGTTTGCTCTCTTCCAATCTTGTGTGTGTGTGTGTGTGTGTATATATATATATATATATATATATATATATATATATATATGCTTTACAAACACAATTAATACAGTTAATACATAGGCCTAAGACTACCCACATGCTGTCCTGAAGACCACCCATCAACCCAGGCTCTAGAAAAGCCTGTACAGCGCAAGTGAAATCATGAATGAGCTCCGGGGGGCAGCATGAGCCAGTAATAATGGCGCCATTATAAACAATTACCTGCGCCATGATGGGCTCGGGCCAACCATCAGACCCATAGGAATTATCCTACCGGTGCAATAGGCCACATGTAATATATATTTATATATATATATATATATATATATATATATATATATATATATATATATATATATTCCTTTCCTTCTTGCTGGAAGTATGCCTTCATACAGCCTGTACCTAAGAAGGGTGACCGCTCCAATCCCTCAAACTACCGTCCTATTGCTTTACTTTCTTGTCTATCTAAAGCTTTTGAATCAATCCTTAACCGGAAGATTCAAAAGCACCTTTCCACTTCTGACCTTCTATCTGATCGCCAGTATGGGTTCCGCAAGGGGCGTTCTACTGGTGATCTCCTAGCCTTCTTAACTGACTCTTGGTCATCCTCTCTTAGCCGTTTCGGTGAAATTTTTGCTATTGCGCTGGACATATCAAAAGCTTTTGATAGGGTCTGGCACAAATCTTTGCTTTCTAAACTACCCTCCTACGGTTTCTATCCTTCTCTCTGTACCTTTATCTCCAGTTTCCTTTCTGACCGTTCTATTTCTGCCGTGGTAGACGGTCACTGTTCTTCCCCTAAATCTATTAACAGTGGTGTCCCACAGGGTTCTGTCCTATCTCCCACTCTTTTCTGTTGTTCATTGATGATCTTCTTTCCAAAACGAACTGTCCTATCCATTCCTACGCCGATGATTCCCCTCTGCATTATTCAACGTCATTTAATAGAAGACCCACCCTTCAGGAACTTAACGACTCAAGGCTGGAGGCTGCAGAACGCTTAGCCTCAGACCTTACTATTATTTCCGATTGGGGCAAGAAGAACCTGGTGTCCTTCAACGCCTCAAAAACACAGTTTCTCCACCTATCCACTCGACACAATCTTCCAAACAACTATCCCCTATTCTTTGACAACACCCAGCTATCACCTTCCTCAACACTAAACATCCTCGGTCTATCCTTAACTCAAAATCTCAACTGGAAACTTCATATCTCATCTCTTACTAAATCAGCTTCCTCGAGGCTGGGCGTTTTGTACCGTCTCCGCCAGTTCTTCTCCCCTGCACAGTTGCTGTCCATATACAGGGGCCTTGTCCGCCCTCGTATGGAGTATGCATCTCATGTGTGGGGGCTCCACCCACACAGCTCTTCTGGACAGAGTGGAGGCAAAGGCTCTTCGTCTCATCAGCTCTCCTCCTCATACTGATAGTCTTCTACCTCTTAAATTCCGCCGCAATGTTGCCTCTCTTTCTATTTTCTATCGATATTTCCACGCTGACTGCTCTTCTGAACTTGCTAACTGCATGCCTCCCTCATGGCCCCGCTGCACTCGACTTTCTACTCATGATCATCCCGATACTGTCCAAACCCATTTGGCAAGAGTTAACCAGCATCTTCACTCTTTCATCCCTCACGCTGGTAAACTCTGGAACAATCTTCCTTCATCTGTATTTCCTCCTGCCTACGACTTGAACTCTTTCAAGAGGAGGGTATCAGGACACCTCTCCTCCCGAAACTGACCTATCTTTCGGCCACCTCTTTGGATTCTTTTAGGAGCAGTGAGTAGTGGGCTTTTTTTATTAATGTTTACTTTTTTTGTGCCCTTGTGCTGGCGACTTTGCTTTAAAAAAAAAATATATATATATATATATATATATATATAAATATATATATATATATATATATATATATATATATATATATATATATATATATATATATATATACACACATATATAGACATATATATATATATATATATATATATATATATATATATATATATATATATATATATATATATATATATATATATATATATATATATATATATATATATATATTTAGTAAGGTAGGCGGTATGTGGTAGCGCATCAGCCCACATTCGTCAGTGATGGACGACGCAGTGGCTGTCCTGAAGACCACCCATCAACCTGGACTCTAGAAGCCGTCCAAGCGAATCAAGAACGAGTTCTGGACAGCATGAGCCAATGCAAGATGGCGCCACTATAAAGGGCAGACCATCAGGGCCTCACAAGCAAGCCTACTGGCATAGGCAAAGATGTAAAAAATATATATATATATATATATATTTTTTTTTTATGTCGCGGCCTATAGCGCTGGTAGGCTTTTTCCGGTGGGTCCTGATGGTCGGCCCAGCCTGTTCTGGCGCAGGCGAGTTTATAATGGCGCCATCTTGCATTGGCTCATGCTGCCCTCCCTGAGCTCATCTTTAATCCTAGAATCTAGAGTCCGCTGATAGGTGGTCTTCTGAGCATGTGGGTAGTTTTAAGCCACTCGGCGGCGGCTGAAAAATCCCAGCTTGCGGGGCGGGATTGAACTCACGCGTCTTCCTGAGCGCGGTGGTGTTTCTCTGTCGAGACAGCCACCGCCCCCCAAATATATATATATATATATATATATATATATATATATATATATATATATATATATATATATATATATATATATATATACAGTAAAACCCCGATTATCCGAAAGCGGATTATCCGAAAAACCGGATTATCCGAAATTGATCTGGATAATGCAATTAAAATTTAATTTTTTTCTATACTAAAACGTTATAAAACATCAAAAATAAATAAAAGTAACTACATATGTACTATATTAACACATTTAAAATTGATAAGAACAGTTAAAATGAATATGCTTTCTAATACGTATTGCCGAAATAGCTTGTAACGAATAGATCAATGTATTAGACAAAAAACATTAAACAAACTCTCAACAACACCACGTCCGCACCTTCGCCCCGGCAAGGACGTAGGTGCGGCGAACGAACAAACTACTGCACGACTACTCTCACACCGTACTCTCAAGACAACGACACAAACACGACTCCCCTCTCCACTCCATGCCACATTCCCCTTCCAACATACGAGTTGCGCGATAATATGAGTCATCATACTGTGTCTCCACCTGCACGATGCATCAAGGTCACACTTGCAAGCTTACACAACCATTCACAATCGCACTCTGCAACGTTCACAATTCAGATCTGCAACGCTCACAAGTATCAACATACACTGGTCCAGACAAGGAGACACACAGACAAACATACAATAAAACATTTACATCACATGTTTTAAGCGTACTACTTTGTTTAGCGTAGCGTGTGTTTGTTTGGTTTCATTGTTTACATCGTCAGTCGGCGGCAGTCGCGTCACACACTTCACACTGGGCAGTCGCATCGCGTTCTACCTGTGCTTCGAAAATAAGAACCAAGGTGCAAGATCAAAGTGATATTCATCCAAACGAGAAAGCAAGACACAATGCCGACGATCAAACTGGCGGCGATCAAAATGGCGGCCATAAATCCGGATTATCCGAAAAATCGGCTTATCCGAAAGAGGCTTCCCCCCTTCCATTTCGGATAATCGGGGTTTTACTGTATATATATATATAGATATAGATATATATATATATATATATATATATATATATATATATATATATATATATATATATATATATATATATATATATATATATTAAAACAAAACAAAAAAAAATTAAAACAAAAAAAATAGTTTTTTTTTTTTTACCGTGTTTTTTTTTCCACCCTGTCTCCAAGTGTATATTTATGAACCATTATTTGCAGGATCAGCGATGTGGAACCAGCTGTAGGGGGGCCACTCACTGCCACAAGAAGGAGGGAAGCAGGTATGTATGTATGTATGTATGTATTATTATTATTATTATTATTATTATTATTATTATTATTATTATTATTATTATTATTATTATTATTATTATTATTATTATTATTATTATTATTATTATTATTATTATTATTATTATTATTATTATATTATTATTGTTGGGCTGTTAAAGCCCAACCAACAGGTCCTGTTGGCAGTAAGGGCAGGCACCAGTACTGGTATTGGCAGTACTGTGTGACACAGTCAGGGCACCAGTCTGCTCATCAGTCTGGTGCTGTTGTAGAGTCAGTACTGTTAGGACCTGTCCTGTACTGGTACCTGCCCAGCCCAGCCCTACCCCCAGCTGGACCTGTGTGTTCAACCCTTTTAATGCTAAACCCTTGCAGCGAGGACTAACGTAACTTGCCGGTGGTTCTAAATCCTCGCTGTGATCACCAGTCGCACTCAAAAATCCCGCATATGAGAGTGTTCCAGCACTATTTCTCACCCCACAGCACTGCCAATTGAGTGGGTTTTCCACTAAATTTGGTGGAAAATCATATCAGCCTAGAGCGGAAAAGCGCAGAAAATCTACGGACGAGTAACTGGTGGATGTTGTTGTCCAATATTGCAGCATTTTTGCATAGCTTCACCTCACTGATTTTTTGACCATATAGTTGTAAATTTTGCATTTGGCAGTACTGCCCTGCCAGCACCCCATCATCAAGAGAGCTACTCAGTAATTGCCTTACGGTTGACCGTCACGCACGCACAAATGTATGTCTTGACAGGCAACACCCCCTGAACGTGCCTGTACGTTCGCAGGAGAGGCTTACAATACCAAATCTTATAGATCTTGGCCTCTTCTTTCCAAAGGTGTTTTTGTTTTTTAGCTGCGGTGAATTGTTTTTGAGATACAGCGGTTGAAAGAGCGAGCACTAGCGTCACTTGCTGAACGTGCCTGTACATTTGCAGGAGAGGCTTACATAACCGAATCTTATAGATCTTGGCCTCCTCTTTCCAATGGGTTTTTTGTTTTTTAGCTGTGATGAATAGTTTTTGAGATGCTGAGGTTAAAAGAGACCCCCCTCCCTCAGTTGGGCTGCCCGAGTGCACCTGGGGGATAGCCTTGCCGCGAGCGACTAGCAATGAAAGGGTTAACAGCTGCTGGCAGGTATGATTCAGTGTTCAGAACACTGATCTCTGAATCTAAGGATTGGTTAAGTCTGTGCAAAGCTTGAAGCCACAGCCAGCTTTGGTTCCCTGGGCCCATGTAAGGTTTGGGACGTCAGTGAGTGGCAGGCAGTGATGAAACACTGCTGCCTTACAAATTTATTGAATATTTTAATGCCCTCACTACCATGTGTTTATGCCAAAACAACACTGGCTGCCTGTTTTGCCTGCCCAAAACAAAGGAAATGTCAGCACCTGCCTGTAACATGCTCTAAGTACTGATGGCTGTAATATTTTGAGTGTTACTTGATTGTGTTGGAAATGCTGCAAACCACAGTAATAATGATGTCTGCAACATTTATTTCAGTCAGCCCTTAATGGCTGACACAACAAAATCAGACATAGCATTGTTGTCTTGCAAGATTTGACACAAAACAATTGCTCTATTGGATGGTGACCAAAGAAAACTGTCACACCTGGTGACTTGTAAACTGTAACATTTGTTCTTCCTCAAGTCAGTCCAGTAATACTTAACACATGCCAGTGTGTACAGCATGATACTATGCCAAGGAATGCAGGAATTATTGTTTTGTGCCAAGTATGGAAACAGATAGTGTTTACTTTCACTTAATGGGATAACAAACCATTAGTTAGGGCACTCAGTACACTTGTAATGGAGTGTGTTAGCACCGACACACTCGGCCAGTGATGAGCATAGCTGGGCGTTATCGCGATAAGTTATTGCGATACTTTATCGCTGATAACAAAGTCGGGTTATCGGCCATCCGCTACTTATTTAAATATATATATCGGTATCTTCATTACTTTTGTAAGCAAACTAGCGATAATCGCTACTTTTTTCCGCTTCAGAAAAAAAAAAAACATTGTCTCCCTACTGCGCATGCGTGGCCCGGTGTTGTATGAAAAAACTTCGGAACATGAAATATTTTCGGTGAAGAGATTTCATACTTAGATCATCAAAATTAAAACACTAGGTTATTTTTTTTATGTTACTCAAAAATAAATATATTAAAGAGAAAAATCATTTAACTTTGCCCCCAGAATGATTATTCATTGCCTCAAATTTGATATTCCATATTTGTTTGTGAGCATGCCATGGTATTAAAGGTACCCGGTGTTGTGTTATTTGGTGACCCATCATCAAAAGCTGGCGCTTTTGTTTACAAACACTGGTCTCTCGTGAACTGCGCATGCTCAGACCAGTAAGTGTAGACCTGTACAGTCTCACAAAGCTTTTTAACACATTAAGAGTTGCTGGAAAGCTGAATTAAACATAGATCACCACCATTCTCGCTGTTTCTAGAACGACACTCTGTACATATAAATACAACTCGTACAGATCGAGTGTCGTTCTAGAGACAGCGAGGATGGTGGTAGTGGTACTGTATGTCTGATTCAGCCTTCCAGCAACTCTTAATTACGGTTTAAAGCTTTGTGAGACTGTACAGGTCTACGCTTGCTGGTCTGAGCATGCGCAGTTCACGAGCGACCAGTGTTGGAAAGAAAACACATGCTTACTTCACCACAAACAAAGTAAATCTGACGGTGCACCAAGTCAAAAAATGCCTGTTGAATGTTGTCCACACCGCGCCTTGAGCCCAGGCACCAGCTGTGACCCACTGTTGTCCACACCCGCGCTGTAAGGGTTAAACTCAATGTCAGCAGGACTTTGCATTTCAACATCATTATTGAATATTAACCCATAAAGGCCGACGATACCCCCCACGTCTACCCCCTAAAGCCGCATTAATCGTCTTAAAATTAACTCCTGCAGAATGACCTGGAAGCAATTTTAGCTGTAGTATTCATTTAAATACATCAGCATGTGAAATATTTTTGGTTAGCTCACCCTGATGCTTCAGAATAATCGCCGGTAGTTGGAGATTGTGGTGGCGTGCAACCCTCCAAGCTGGGCTAGACTGCTGAGGTGTCAGACTCGGTCCGTTGTGCGCCCAAGGCCTTTTCCCGGTCTATTATTGGCCTGTTTGTTTGTTTTGGACCCTCTGTGACAGTGGGGCAGTCACAGTGTGACTTTTTTCAGGCATAGGAGGACTGGCCACCTGCATTGGACCCCCGCATAACTGGCCTGCGTGCATCATCTCCCGACATCATTGCAGCCTTTTTGGTCCCCTTGGACGTTTAGGGGCACGTGCAGAAGCAACAGCCGTTGCTACAGCTGCCGCAGCACTCGTTGTTGGCGTGGCAGAGGTGGTGGTCACTTTACTGGGGTCGGTCTATGGGACAGAGGTAGGGTGCGTGGGGGAGGTGGTGATGGTCCGGGGCAACAGTGTAGACATAAGCCTACTCCTCAAGCCAAATTAGCAGCGCTACTAATGTTAGCGCAGTTATGTTACGCGCGTAAAGTAGCTGTCCCATAAGGGATCTATCGGCCTGTGGTGACGTAGTCCCATATGGGCCCTAATGGCCGGGACGGTTAAGTTGAGGGAGGGAAGTGACGGTGGAGGTTGTTTTGAAATGTATTGTTTGCTGCAGCACTGGACCACGGAAGGGAAGGTTGTTCAGCGTTGGGAATGTGTCCTCAATGAATCAATTTGTTTACGCTTAAGTTTGCTGCCATTCTCTCTCTCTCTCTCTCTCTCTCTCTCTCTCTTTTTTTTATTATTTAAACATAGGCACATGTATACTATTTACATACCCAAAGGTGCACTGTCGTGTGCTGCCTATTCAAAGGGCAGAATAAAATCTATATAAAAAATAACTACATAAACTATAAAAACTCTCTCTCTCTCTCTCTCTCTCTCTCTCTCTCTCTCTCTCTCTCTCTCTCTCTCCAAGCATGACTCTGAATGAGAAACAAACACACAAACAAACAAACACATTAATAAAATCAATAAAGGTGTTTATCTAATTTTTTTTTCTTTCATTGTAATTTTTTCTCTTTTTTTTGCTATTTTTTTTTCTTTTCATGAATTTATTACTATCTCAATTGTTTAAACAGGAAGAAGAAGAAGAAGAAGAAGAAGAAGAGGACACACAGAGAGAGAAGAGGAGGAGGAGGAAGGACTTGTAATATGGCAGACATCAAACCAATGGTAAGTGTTAAATATTTTCTCTTTTCCTTCCTTCCTTCCTTCCTTCCTTCCTTCCTTCCTTCCTTCCTTCCTTCCTTCCTTCCTTCCTTGCTTCCTTGCTTCCTTCCTTCCTTCCTTGCTGGTTCTTGTATGATGGATAGATGCTTATAAGTATGATTATTAATGGTGAGTGATGTAGGCACTTATGTCACTTGGATTGGGTCTGACAACAGTTCCTTCTTAGTTTTGTTAAGCATATAGGCAATTAGGTGCTGTACAGTACTGTTTTATTTTCTCCTCCTCAGTCAGGCCGCCGTTATCCTAGGTCAAAGGTCAGGAGTCTTGGGGCGTGTGTAACCTTATAGGAGTGAGTGACGTGTGCTCATAAAACGGTGACGTCTCCTTAATTAATGTGTTTCACCTTTCACACAAAATCTGGAACTCCGTCGTAAGTCAAGGATCCCTCCCTGTACCTGATGTGTTCGGGGCAGACACCTGAAGGCTTGGTTCCTCTCCAAGCCACGCCTCTTCTTACATCGATATCCCATGATGTGGTGATGTTAGGCGCACGTGTGATGCCCCAATGTGCCGCCAATGACACCCCAATGTACGTCAGGTGTCACTCTTCCCCAAGGGACGCTGCCAGTATCACCCCAGAGAAACATTCAACTTTTTGCCCTCAATGATCCTGGCTTGCCAACTGTACCCCAAGGTTCATGAGGTTAAAATGATATCTTTTTACCCATTCTGTACCCATAGGCATGCGTCTGGGGGGATGAATTCTGTCTGTCTGAAAGATGTTTTGCCTGTAAACTCAAACACATGTATATACAGATAGATAGATAGGTATATATAAGATTAGGTAAGGTTCACCCCTGAAGGACGGCCTGGAGGGGGAGTTTGTACTCGTATGCCCAGTAATAAAATTGTCTAAAAAGGTGTTCTTCGTCGGTGCCCTGTGTGGCAATTGGAGCCCAAAACACAATAGTTCATAGTGCTTGCCAATCTTTTATTTACATGGTGAAAGTAACTACAAGTAACTCAGTTGCTGCTCACCAGAGATATCATGTTCGGAATAGTACAAATTTTTGCAGGAAATCAAATGACGGTAATTCCCGCACCCCACCTTTCTGCCTTTGTCCGCCTGAGCAGGAATTACCCTCAGCCATCCTTTAAGGGTTAACTTAGGTATAATTATGTCATGCCCCGGGAGCTTCATTTCTATTTCCCCTATTTCCCAACACGTCCTCTGCATGTATCGAAACACACGAGAAATTAATCAAGATCAGGGTATTCGCCGGCTGCCTGGGATTGAACCTGCGACCAGCTTGACGGGAGAGCCACTCCTTACTGAGTCAGCCAAAGAGGTACACCCCTGGCTAAGTGGGTTATGGGAGGCTCGTTCATCAGGCATAGTCGCCGCACTACATATATACATATATATATATATATATATATATATATATATATATATATATATATATATATATATATATATATATATATATATATATAAATGGAGCCCAAAATCTCTACAAGAGGCACGTCTAGTACGCGTCTTCACACTGCACAAAGTACTGTGTGAGGCCCTAAAATTCTAAGCCACAAAGTGCCTAGCTTCCCCCACAGTGTGTAAGGAGTGAAGGAAATGTCTCACCCAAACCAACACTCCAGCAGCCAGGCCAACAAAACAAAATGAGACACAGAGACAGAAACAAGCCATGACGGTGTACAGTAACGCTTGGAAGGGCAGTGTGGCGTGCCCTGTTGTCTGTTTCCAAGTGGCCGCCACTGATTCACCGTCAGTCAGTCAGTCAGTCAGTGAAAACAAATGAGCAATGGACAGCAACAAGTGCTGACAACAATGTGTGGAAGGCAATGCACTGGCACACCTTTTACCTGTGTTAGTTTACCCAGTTAGCGTATCAACCCAGAGGGTCAGAAATCCACGGGGACCGACCCAGAATAGTTTTATGCATCAATCCAGGACGTTAATGTAATGGAAAATAGCCAAGTGTTCGTGAGTGTCAGTGCTGACACAGCTTATGGGGTCGAGGGGAGATGGCCCCCAGCTAGGTAGGTTAAGTTAGGTTATGCTTGGTTACTGTAAATTTATTGGGCACTCAGCAGTGTGGGGTGCAGAAATATGCAGCGAGGGACGGGGCGGCGTGCGTGGTCCAATCTGCCATCCGGTATTGGGAGAAATACTCCTGGCAGAAATAAGTGGCTCTGGTGTCCACCATGCAGGGGGAATACACGGCAGGAAAACATTACTTTGCCTGGTGTTGTTCTAGTTTGTCCACTTGTGATCTTTGTGAGCGCTGAGTGAAATGTAGAAACAGTGAGAAAGTTGAACTATGAGTTACTTTGCAGCTGCGGGCTGCTGTGGGTATACAACAGGCAGCCTCGGTGCCCTGCAGTCCATCGCCAACTGTGCTGAGCTGCTATGTAGATAACGTGCACACAACATACTCAATAAGAAAACTATATACCGATGTTTGTTAGGTTCGTCGGTAATATATATATATTTTTTTCCGCTGCTTATAATGTACTTTTGGCGTTAGCGGACTAAGCTTCCCCCAAGTTAGTTTGTTATATGGAGAGTTTACTGTATGTGTGCCTTCTTGGTGTCCTGCGGGGCTTGGCGAGGGAGGCAGTGATACAAAAACTGTAAGGCATTGCTGCCCATATATAACTTTTCCCGTAAGAATATGTATTCCTACTACACAAGCTCATTTGTCGCCCACATAGTCTCACAGTAGTAGCCGTGCTTATTGTATATATGAAGGTTAGGTAAGGGAAGGGAAGGGTGTGAGGTATAATGAATATATAAAGAGAGAGAAAAAAATTGAACCCAAAATAGATGTATGTGAAGGTTGGGTTACAGTGAAATCAAATTGTGGAGTCCGTTCTGGCGTAGGCTCCTGCGAGTCCATTTCTCCCCTCTGCTCTGCCACACAGTCCCAACACCTATTTTTTCCTCTCATTTGCTACCTACAGCTTACATATGAGAGGAAGGGATAGGTGTTGGGACTGTGTGGCAGAGCAGAGGGGAGGAAAGGACCCGTGGAAGCCTACATCAGACCGGCCTCAACATAATATTTGGAAGACTTGAGGTAAGGTTGAGTAAGGTATAAAGAAAATGCCCCAAGTCTTCCATCAGTCTTAAATGATCCAAGTGAGCTGAGTCATGGATCTAGGTTTTATAATATAACACTAAACACATAAACAAATATAGATGTATATGAAGGTTGGGTTAGGTAAGGTTGAGTTAGGTATCAAGAAAATGGCCCTATTTACAAGTCTTCCATCAGTCCTAAATGATCCAAGTGAGCTGAGTCATGGATCTTATAGTATAACACTAAACACACAATACCTGCTACTGAAATAAACAAAAAATAAATAGAATAGACATAGAAAGGACAGTTTGGGCACAGTGATTCTTGAGGTGTGTGTTACCAGGCGCTGGCAACCTGCTGCATCAGATTGCACGGATAATTTATGGTAGTGGCCTCTGCGCAGGAAACACTCGTCGGGCTCAGTAATAAATAACAACATATAACAATAGCAAATAGTCATGCCATGGTTTACCAGCATAATTTGTAATGTTATTTTGCTCACAAACAACGAAGCCAGATTCTCATACACGGCTTCTCATATTTACTAATTTTCAACCCAAAAAACATCTGGACCCAAGTAACTACATTAATTTACAGTTCTCACTAAAATAATGAGTTCCTGATGTTTCTTGGCCATAGCTAAGCATCAGAAACCAGTAAATAGGGTCCTCTGAGTATGACAATCTGGCAAGCTGACTCACAAACCCCAAAATGAACGCACACTGTACTGCTCAAAACACCAAGAACGCACACTACAGCACAGGCTTGAGTGCCACCTCTGTAAGTGTACAATGCTGACTGAGACCCCATCCACATTGTTTTATGCTCTGAGCACGCTCATCTTGCAGCGAACAAAAGGCTGCCGCCCTCAATTTGTACAAGCAGGACGCTGCTCCTACACCACTTGTATTTAAATCATTAATTACTCACTTATTTTTAAATGATCTTTTGGCATCAAAGAATGTAAACTAAGTTTTTACAAAAGGTCATTTTAGACTTACAATGGAGGAAGTAATGTATGCCCTGTAACTTACGTGTGTGATGAATTACCTAAAAGTTCTCTGGCATCCCTACTGCTGAGACGTTAAATGGATTAGTTTTGTTAAAATGGTCATCATGAATCTTGGAACTAGTTTAATTTATTTATTACATTTTTCTTGATTTGCCCTCTCATGGTACTTTTTCAAAGCAATTACTGAACTTATTTCAAAGCTTAATGAATTAATTTGCTTTAGCCAGAATTTCAAAAAATCAATAATTTTATAAGGAAATTGTACAATCCCAAAACTTTCCAATATTTTATTTGCTGGGTAACTTTTCTAAAGTAAATAATCATCAAATATCAATACGGATACAATGACAAAAAGCCACCTTGATAGTAGTGGCCATAGAGTGGCATTTTGAAAATAGTTTCTATCCAAGGTTACCGTAAGCCCCTACATGTATGGCATGTCATAAACTGCCTACAATTTTATTAGTGGTACAGTGTTGCTGTGTTAAGTGTATTCAATATAAACTGTTTTCTTTAATATTGTGTGACAGCAGTTTTTCCTTAGGAAGGTAAATTATTATGTTCTCTCTTTCTGGTAAGAGTTAGGTAATTTATGATCTGATATTACTATGAAGGTAAAAATCATATATAGCATTGGAAAGAGCTCATTAAAAGGAACATTTTGAGTGGTAAATGATCTCTCTAAGTTAAATTTTCAGGGAGATATGAGCATTTTACGTTCAGCTACCCCGGATTTACGGGTCAAAATTTTCACCCGATATACTGTAGTGAAATTGAGCCTAAATTTCTCACGTGCTGCCAGGTTTCAGAAAGTGTACTACCCTGATTTTTCTGATAATTCAAGGTGCCCACTGCTATAAAACACAACACTTAGGGTACAGTCGCGATATGAAGTGATGTCGCCGCTCTCAAAATGTTTCGCACGGGAGCATTTGAAGGTAATGGAAGTGATGTGTATTTATTGTTTATGTTATAATGTTCCCTTTTAATGATAATCTATAATACGTTGTGATGTAAAACACGGTAAAATAACATAGTAGTACCTGAATTACAATTATACATTCATTTGCTTTAAAAAATGCAGCTGCAAATGTCATGTGTTGTCTTCAGTGCTGAAGACAACCTTAAAATGATTTAGCTCACATCGTGTGCTTATCTTTGCAAAACAGTTGTTATACGGTGTTCAGATTTAGGCGATATATATATATATATATATATATATATATATATATATATATATATATATATATATATATATATATATATATATATATATATATATATATATATATTTTGTGTGTCTGTCAAGGAATTGTCTTCTGCGGTTGTTAATACACACACACAGTATGACACGAAGCGAATGGACAGTTACTGGCATTACTTTGCGTTTTATTGATTAAGAAATGATCAAATAATAAGGTTTTACATTAAACACCTTTTATTCACTATTGTGGCTTCTTATTATAAGCATGGGCACTGAAAATATATGGTAAAATTGCTTGAATGAAGAATGCCTTTGTAACGGGCTTGTCGGGGGGCGTTTAAAGGGCGTTGATTAAGACTTCAGCTTCCTTAAGGTGAATATATTCGTAGCCTATGTACAGGAACGTCGGAGCGAGAGTGACTGTCGTTGTGTGTCAGTCGGACTCTCGTGAAGGAGTGACGAGTTACAGGTTGGAAAATAATTGTTACAATTGGTCACGTATGTTAAGGTGACCTCCACGCACCATCGAAATGCGAAGTATATAAAACTGAGACGGTAAACACTGGCGGACGACATTCCTATAAGGTGGCGTGATCTATCTGTCGTGGGTTTTTTCCATTGACAATTGTATGCCTACTTCGTGGTGATATTAAATAATAATAATACATTGATATCCTACTATAACACTGCTCGGTCACCTACCAGTGATCGCGACCTCGCGATATATAAAAATCTAAATAGCGGTCTAGTTACCCTGAACATACATAGTGGGAGTTTGTCAAGCAGACTGCCTATGATACAATTACATTAAAACACTGGCTATGTAAGAACATATGTGGAGTTATAATATAAATAGTGAGAGGTAAAACACAACGTGTGTGACATGAAACATAAGAAACCTCTCAAAAGATAAATATAAGGACACATGTATAAGAAGCTATCAACTGGCATAGTTACAGACAATGAAACGTTGATCTAGCTCCTAAAAAAAAAATACTGTAGTGAAACACAATACAATGTTAAGTATAGGAGCAGCCAGGTTTCTGTCCCCTGACTTGTCTGAGAAAAGGAAAAACTACCTTGCCAGTGGCCTCCCTGCATCCAGTCGCCGTGTCTGCACAACCAAATAATCGTGCAGGACAGAGTTCCTCCTAATAAGGTAGCACATGACGACGAGACTGACGAACATCAGAAACATTGGTACAAAAAATCCAGGGTACAGGTAGGGGAGATGCAAATAATCAGGCAGCGTTTCCTCCAGGGTTTCCGCAAACTCTGTTTTGTTTGCGAAAGACAATGAATTAAGGGAATTAGTCACATACGAGACGCTGGAGAAGTGAATGTCATCGAGAGACCGTAGAGGAAACACTCGATGGGAAATATTGGCCGTGAAAACCAGACGGATCCGGGACGGGTACGTTGTGATGTTAGTGGAGCGGATATAGCATGCTTCCGCTATGGCATAGTGACCAGTAACCCGTTGATAAGTGGTACCCTCCGGGCAGATGACCGATACATAGAATGACTGAGGGAAATAAAAATAATGCAGACCCTGAAAGTTCTTATGGAAAACAGGCGTTGGTGTTAGCTGCTTGTAAGGGCACAGGGAAAGAGCGTCAGACGCGTTCACGCGGGTGAGGGCGATCTCGCATACCCCTCCCCGAACTGGTAGGAACGCAAAGAGAGACGCAGAGCAATAGAATCGCCCGAAGACCGTCTCCTTGCAATACTGCAAGAGTGAGTAGCTACCCGTTGAATACAGAGCGAAATCCTTCGCGATTAGAACAAGAGACGGGGACGTGTCCAGGGCTAACACACTGTCCTTTGCTGAAAAAGGGAACGGGACAATTTCGTGTGCCTCAAACACGTCCGCCGTCTGAAATGGAACATGAATGATTATGGCATCGGGGGTGAGGCTGGACTCAATCAAGGGGTAAAAATATTGACTCATGTCTGGGGTGAATAAAGGTGTTAGGCTATAATTTTGATACCCGATCTGGACAGTCGTTCTCAAATCGTGTAGAGGGAACAAGGCAGGTGTGACTCTACCGTGCGCTGCATCAACCATGTTGCTAATAACCTGCTGATTTGCCGTTGCGACGGAGTTAATGACGTTTTCCAATACATGCAAGGCCTGATCTAGGAGGAGAAACTGATTCACCTGGTCGATCTGTTTGACAACAATGTTGATAACCTCTACCATCTTATTTGTCTGCTCTAGCAGTGCCTCAATGTGAGTATGCAACCGCGCAAGTTTTCTACAATTGGCGTTGATCACCCTGCGATTTCGGGCAGCAAAGGAAAGTACATGAGCGTAGTGGTCCCACAAATCGCGCACGTCCTCGTCGGTTGCCGTACCGAAGAAGAATTTTGAGGTGGACCCAACGATGTTGAGCAACCCTCTCTTTACCCGAGAGTGAACTGAGTGAAAACTATAATCCATGTCTACCTCATCAACTTTTCCCCGTAAGAACAGAATCCTATCCTCCAGTAGTTGAAAAAGAGTCAGAGAGTTGGTACTAGAAGGTGCCTTTGATTCCCTAGTCATGGTAGCCCGTATGGCGTCTGCCATGCCGAGTAGTTTTTCTGAGACTATCCTGATTGTGTCCGTGGTGTTGGTCAAAGAAGTATATGGATATTTTACGAGGAGCACATCTTCTATGAGGAAGACCTCTCCTATGTGTGCCGTGAGGGCACCAGGCTTCAGGTGGATGGGTGTTGTTGCAAGCAGGGAGACGAGGGACAACAAGATGATCAGAAAACGCAACATCATGATCTGAAAGTGGTGGGAATGAAGTATTTAAACCCGTGGTCTCAAGTTATAGCTTTGGGTGTTGGGATTATCTTGTTGAACATTTGACTCTGAGGGGGAATTACCAATATCAAGGTCCAAAGGTGAGGGAATTACTTTCAGACGATCACTGTGAACTTCTAGACTGACTCCACTATTCGACTCGAGAACCTCGAACCAATTTCCCCTGACATTCCGAACAACTCGGGAAGGACCCACAAATTTAGCCCCCAGTTTCGAACTCCTTTCCGCTTGCTTAATCATGACTGTGTCACCCTCTTTTAAATTCACCGGGACGGCCTGTTTGTGTTGTTTTGACATCATTTCAACCTTCGTAGCTTTTAACGTACACCTAACTTCTGAGTGTATCTTGGAAAACATATGCATCTGCTGTTGTGCGTACCTATCAATGTTGTAGAAAGGTTGTTGTGGGATTGTTAGGAGGTCGTACGGAAGACGTTTCTCCACCCCATATAAGATGTAGTAGGGAGACTTCCCTGTAGAGTCATTTACCGATGTATTTATGGAAGCGGCTATATGCGATAGCCAATCCTCCCAGTTATCGTGGAGATCGTTCACGATAGGCCTGAGGACCTGTAAGATTTTCCTATTAGCCCTCTCCGCCAACCCATTAGCAGCTGGGTGGTAAGCTGTGATGAAGGATTGCGTGATGTTAAACTGAGCGCATATTTCGCTCAATACTGAGTTCCTAAACTCGGTGCCATTGTCACTCAAAAGAATTCGAGGAAACGAATGTGGACACAACACGTGAGTCACGAGGGCATGGGCCACGCGTGTGGCTGTCTTGTCCTTGAGAGGCGCTAGAACTAGAAACCTAGAGAACTGGTCGACGCACACCAGTAAGTAGCGCGAACCATGTAGGCTCTGGGGGAGCTGTAATAAGTCTATATTAACAACATCCCAAGGCGCCTCTGGTACTGGGTATTGCAACATAGGTGCTGGCCCTTTTACGGACCCCTTGTGCTTAGCACAAACGATGCATTGTGCGACATGTTTTTCTACATCAACCTGTAATGTGGGCCAGTAGAATTTTTGTCTGGTGACAGACAGCGTCTTGTCTCTTCCTGGGTGACCCGCAATGGGTGTGTTATGGACCAGCTTAAGCATCACGGGGACGTATTTGTCTGGGATGACCAGTTGCTCTATAGGTACCGGTTTGGTTGGCCATAGGTAGGGTTGCCATATCTGAACTATCGAAATTCCGAATGCCTCCACGAACACTCGACCATTGCCTAATGTTTGGCAACGCTGCGATTAGCCTACCCGCCCGCACCACCACCTCCATTTCAAAGCCATATTTTCTTATTTCCCCACCTTCCTCGATTATTTTATGGCACTTATAAGCTGTGGACATGTTCCAGTGATCACCTCCAAGCATTAGAAGTCTACATGAAGCTTTTGTCATCGTTATATTGACCAACAAAGTCAATGATGTTTGCGATCGGCGGCAAAGAATGAGGAGCTTGGAGTTACAAAACACGACTATTCTGAAGCTATTTATTCTTATTTTTCCATCTCCGACTATCCCTCGGTAGTTATAGGCTGTGGGCATCTTCCCTTGATCACTATCATGCATTAGAAGTCCACGGACAGCTTTTGTTATCGTTATGTTGACCACGAAAGGCAAAGAGTGAGTCAGGGCTGAATGATAGGTGCGGGCGATGACGTCATCATCAAATGAGAGTATAAATTAAATAAATTACGCCATCCTAGTTTAGGATATCGACTAATTATGCATGTCCTATATATTGTGCATATGTTAGATTTAGTGTTGTCAACAATGATCATGAAAAGATAATTTTACTTTGTTTGAGTAATATGTCGATATTTGGACTTCATTTGACTCTTTCCTTGGTGAACGAAAACACTTTGGCTGGTATCACAAGACACTTTGCCATATCACATCAGCTATTTCTAAAGGTCAAAGAGGGGATCAATCGGGTTCTAATGAGTGTTTCTTTAGGTTCATGGTACAGAAGAAGGGTCAGACTACCACCAGGGTCATAAAACTACCCCTGGAAATGCCCACAACTTCTACGAAAGCCTTGTCAAATATGTGTTCTTGGGCGGCGAAATGTCTCATAATACGACCCTTTGTGTCAAAATATTTCGACAACTCTTTGTAAGACATCATTGAATATTTCTTTTCTATTTTTTTTTTCTAGCTTTTAAAATATATTTAGTTAAGTTATGATGAAGATACAGGAAAATAATGGTACTCTTGAAAATATATAACGATACTTGCGTGATCGAAAATAAATGTACACGGCGACATCACTTCATATCGCGACTGTACATCTCACGCACACGGGAACCCCCCAGGCCATGGACTATTACTGATGTGATGATGTGGCTAGTGCACATAGGGAGAGGACAAACACCCCTTCATTGTGTGTAAGGAAGGAGCTCTTAGTTCTCGGCTAAGGGAAGTGTGTAAAGCTGTGCCGGGAACTGAGGGAAGGACAGTGTGTGGACAGACTCCTGGGCCATCTCAGCACCCAAGCACACATTTGACAAGGCTTTCCAAGGAGCTGTGGGAGGCATTTCCAGGGGTAGTTTTCTGACCCTGGTGTTAGTGTGACCCTTCTTCTGTATCAGGAACTTCTATAGAACACATTTGACAAGGCTTTTGGAGAAGTTTGGGGCATTTCCAGGGATAGTTTTTTTACCCTGGTGTTAGTGTGACCCTTCTTCTATACCATGAACTTCTATAGAACACATTTGACAAGGCTTTTGGAGAAGTTTTGCACATTTCCAGGGATAATTTTTTTACCCTGGTGGTAGTCTGACCCTTTCTCTGTACCTTGAACTTAAAAAACACACATTTGCCAAGGCTTTCCTGTGAGTTGTGGGAGGCATTTCCAGGGGTAGCTTTACGGCTCTGTTGGTAGTGTGACCCTTCTTCTGTATCAGGAACCTCTATAGAACACATTTGACAAGGCTTTTGGAGGAGTTTTGGGCATTTCCAGGGATAGTTTTTTTACCCTGGTGGTATTGTGACCCTTCTTCTATACGATGAACTTCTATAGAACAATTTGACAAGGCTTTTGGAGAAGTTTTGGGCCTTTCCAGGGATAGTTTTTTTACCCTGGCAGTAGTCTGACCATTCCTCTGTATCTTGAACTTAAAAAACACACATTTGCCAAGGCTTTTTCCTGTGAGTTGTGGGAGGCATTTCCAGGGGTAGTTTTATGACTTGGTAATGTGACCCTTCCTCTGTACCATGAACCTCTATAGAACACATTTGACTAGGCTTTTGGAGGAGTTTTAGGCATTTCCAGGGATAGTTTTTTGACCCTGGTGGTAGTGTGACCCTTCCTTTGTACCATGAACCTAAGAAACACGTTTGACAAGGCTTTCCTGAGTTTGGGGCATTTCCAGGGGTAGTTTTATGACTCTGTTGGTAGTGTGACCCTTCCTTTGTACCATGAACCTAAGAAACACACATTTGACAAGGCTTTCCTAAGAGTTTGGGGCATTTCCAGGGGTAGTTTTATGACTGTTGGTAGGGTGACCCTTCTGCTGTACCTTAACCCGTCCACTGCGATTGGCACAGATTTGGCTTTCACAGGTATCCTGGTAACATATACTCCCAGGTCTTTCTCTGCCTCTGTGGTGGATAGTAGAGTGTTTCCCATGTGGTATTGGTGTGCTGGATATCCCTTCACTGGTAGCCTGGTAACATATACTCCCAGGTCTTTCTCTGCCTCTGTGGTGGATAGTGGAGTGTTTCCCATGTGGTATTGGTGTGCTGGATATCCCTTCACTGGTAGCCTGGTAACATATACTCCCAGGTTCTGCCTCTATGGCGGATAGTGGAGTGTTTCCCATGTGGTATTGGTGTGCTGGATATCCCTTCACTGGTAGCCTGGTAACATACACTCCCAGGTCTTTCTCTGCCTCTGTGGTGGATAGTGGAGTGTTTCCCATGTGTTATTGGTGTGCTGGATTTCCCCTCCCAAGGTGCAGGACTACATTTTTCTTCACTGAATTGTAGCAGCCACTTTTTGTTCCATTCCTGTAGCTTGGTGAGGTCTGACTGTAGGAAATACGCAGTCAAGGGGTTAAACCTAAGAAACACACATTTGCCAAGGCTTTCCTATGAGTTGTGGGAGACATTTCCAGGGGTAGTTTTATGACCCTGGTGGTAGTGTGACCCTTCCTCTGTACCTTGAACCTAGAGGAAAGGAAGGAAGCAAGGAAGGGTTGAAAGTTGAAAAGAATTTGTTTTTTTATATGAAAATGTATCTTAAGTTTTATACAGATTAATACCTCCTTATTTATATTACAGGGAGAAGAGGAAGAGGAAGAAGAGGAAAGAGGAGGAGGAGGAAGAGGAAGAGGAGGACACAGGAATTCCTTGGTGAGTGTTACTTCCATTTATCAATATTTCCTTGTTGACTTTTTCATTTTCTTCTCTGTAATTATTGCTTCTGGTATTTCTCTGAAGGAAGGGGAGAGAGAGAGAGAGAGAGAGAGAGAGAGAGAGAGAGAGAGAGAGAGAGAGAGAGAGAGAGAGAGAGAGAGAGAGAGAGAGAGAACATGGCAGGCTTTTTGATAAGTTTTCCTTTCTATAAAAAGTTTTAAAGTAACTCAGAAGGAAGGCTTTTCATGGATTACTACTTTCCCTTTTTGTGTGAAGTTGAGTCATGGGATTGTACGGAATTTTGCTGGTAATATTTTTATACCTTTTTTTCTACCATTCAATTACTGTGTGTGGTAGATGGTTGACATTCGGTAGGCTGGTAGATGGGTCCTTTGACTATGTTCAGATAAATTTTGGTTGATTTTGGTTGATTGTGGTGGTCAGAATAGAGAGTCATGCATTAAGTGTAGGTTTCAGGACGGTAAAGAATTTTTGTAATACTGTCCACCTTTTTCTCTACCATTCTGTTACTGTGTTTGGCAGATGGTTGACGTTCGGTAGGCTGGTAGATTGGTCCTTTGGCTAGGTTGGGATGAATTTTGGTTGCTCTCGGTTGATTGTGGTGGTCAGAACAGAAAGAGAGAGTTCATTCATCCAAAAAGTCATCCGAGAAGCACATCACTGCCCCATTTCCATCGCTCCAGTCAGGGAGGGAACGGAGGGATATTTGGAGGCTGGAGGAGAGGGAGGAAGAGAGAGGATTTAAGATAGACTGAAGGAGAGGGAGGAAAAATAGGGAGAACTTGGGACAAAATGAAGTAAAAACTCTAGTTAGTAAAGTGTGTGTCATCATCATCATCTGCTCCCTCTCTCTCTCTGAAGCCTGAGTATATACAGTTAAGGAAGGGTCACTCTACAGGCAGAATAATCATATGTTCACCTTTCAATAAATGTCGTAATAACCACTAAAACACACCATGAAAATACCTCCTGTTCCCTCTCACTGAAGCCTTAGTACATGCTGTCAACAAAGGCTCATATTGTGGGCAGTATAATAGTCATATGTTTACCTTTCAAAACGCTGTAATAACCACTAAATTATACTGTGAAATAACATCAAATTTCCGCTGTACATTCACCATTCCTTTCTCTATAGTTTGACGAGAAGCCTTACCACTTAACTGCCCCATTCAACCTCTGAGGACTGCTTTGCTTACCTTTCATAAACGTCATAATAACCACTAAATTACCTTAAATTACCCCATGGAATAACATTAAATTTTCACTGTACATTCACCATTCCTTTCTTTAGTAGTTTGATGTGAAGCCTTACCTCTTAACCCCCTCATTTGACCTCAGGGTAATGCTTTCCATCAGGTTTCTCAGGGTAGCAGTATTGAGTGAGTCCCAAGCTTGCTGCACCCATGGTAATATTGGTACTGTCGATGTGTCGGCCTCCCTTATCCTGGGTGTTAATATTACTCACTGTGCTGTATGGGTGACAGGTCTGGTGCATTCACAGGCTATATATAAGAAAACAGCTACGTGGCTTGATTTTCAGGTTAACGTCAATATCCTTATACGTCACGGGCTCCCCTCACAACTATTTCCCAAAGCCACAGAGAATTTGAACCAGGTTGTCATGGGTGGTTTTCCCATTCATGGCATATAAGTCATGTAAAACCATCACCAGGGTCACAAACTAGTCCATGGAAAGCCCAGGAAGTAATACAAGAGGCTTTTTAGCACTCATTATGACTATTCATTGGCCCATTCAAAGATTAACCGGTTTTCATAAAACAATCACCAGGGTCACAAAACAGTCCTTGATAAGCCCAGCAACTTATGCTATGAGAGGCTTTTCAAACAAGATATGTTTAAAAGTACCGGCTTTCCCTAAAGAGCGGGAACGTACCATGAAATTGATTCTCCCTGTACGGCAATGTTGTGATGTCTTCCTGTAAATATTTCACTTTCCATTATCAGTATCACAGCTCTCCCTAACCCGGTAGCTTTGAATACATGAGCATTTGTGTATCCATCCTTCCTCTTCATTCTGCCACAAACTTGAAGTCCCTACGTCATGTTGTTGTGACGTTACGAAGTGCAGTGACGTTAGGCTTTCAGTAGGTCTTCATTCTGAGCGCTGGGTAGGTTGTGCTTAACTTGGTGTGGCTAACATTCCTCCCACTCCATGCACGCAGTCTTGCAACTACAAAGCTCTATTCTGTCAAATTTGGGTCATTTTTTGCCAGATTATGGTACTTTTTTTGTAAAGTTCTGGTAATGTTTTTGTCATTTGGGTCATTCTTTTGTCATTTTGGTAATTTTTTGTCAAATTCCGGTCATTTTTAAGCTAATTTTGATATATTTTGTCCACAAACCTCAGTTTTTAGTGATGTTAATCGTCTTTGAGTTCTCATTTTTTAGAAGTCTTGTTTTTATGGCTTTTATTTCATATGTTTTCTCTTAACTTCCATTGCTTTTCCTATAACTTTTGAGCTCTTTATGTATGCAATCTCTTGTCATTCTCTTATAAGTTCCCTTTGTCTTCTCTAGTATTTCTCATGTTTATTCCCTCGTATTAATCTATATTTACTTTATACAAGTAGTTTTATGCTGTTTAAAATTTTGTTTCTCCCTTTAATGTAAATAGAATTAGCTTTTAAAATGTTCAAAATATCAGTTTATGGCTCAAAAGTAGCTTGAAAATGACAAAAAATTGCTGTACCTAAGTCAATTTTACCTCTAAAAGCGTCCGGAGATAGCCAGATTGTATTTTTGGTTAAGATAAAGTCATAGTTGTGGCCCATAACTTTATTTATAAGACTTCATAGTACAGATACAGATCACATCTTCCGTGACTGGCTTACAAAACAGTCCCTAGCAGAGTAGAGTCCACAGAGATGTACAAGTCATCAGAGTTGACTAAAATGACTTCTTTCCCTCGGCTGTACGAACATCTCCTGAAGGTTCGGACGTCTTGGTCCGCCTGCGCTGCTTCTGCAAGCGACACACCACACACTTGGAAGAAGAAAGAACAAGATGTCAGGTTCATGCAGAATCGGCCTCATATTGAAGGAAAAATGTGCTCGATTGTGATGTGTTTAAAGCTGTATTTATTAAATAAATAATTGCCAAAAAAATTTATAATTATTATTTTGCAGACACCAAAGCAGTTTATCTCCGGAGAGTCTTTTAAGTAAAATGGACTTAAGAGCATTTTCATGGCTTACTTTTTGCATTATTTTGACAAAATGGGCAAAAAAACGCACAATTTTTCATATATATATATATATATATATATATATATATATATATATATATATATATATATATATATATATATATATATATATATATATGTAAGATGTTTAAAGTTCTTAACAAAAGCTATTAGAAGAGGAATCAAAATGATAAAAAGTTGATAGAGTAAAAGGTGAGTCATAATGAAGAAGAGTTGAGATGCTGAGTAAAAGAAATATAAAAAGGGAGAGAATAAGAGAAGTTAATAAGGGAGTCAAAAGAAAGAAAAGTTGAGAGGAGGAGAAGAGATTGAAGGAGAGAAGTCGGAATGAGAATGAAGGAAGGAAGGAAAATGATACTATTAGGGGTATTAGGGGAGAGAGAAACATGAGAAAAAGTGAACTCAGAGAGAGAGCAAAAGACAGGAGTCAAAATGAGAGCATAGACGTTTAAACAAAGTTCTAAATAATAAACAAAACAGCAAATGAAACAAATATATCAATGGGAGAAGCCTGAACAACACACACAAGTCTACAAAAACAGAACAGAGAAGGTGAAATCTATGTCAGCCAAAGCAAAGATTACAAAAAATACAAGACATCCAACTAAGATAGGCATTAGAGACCTTGTATATGGTAAAGGCATGGGGTCAGGAATCTTATTAAGTGTTCTGGGGGAAGAAATCGACCCATAGTATACTCGAGAACAGGTCACTTAAACCCTATCTTGGCCAGACGCCTTGTATGAATATTACGCACTGAGGAGGAACTGAGTGGCTGAAATAACATGGAACCGATATATATGGAGACAGACTACCATACGAGGAAGAGAGGACAAAATGAGAGGGAGGTAAGAGAAAGGAGGAGGAGGAGAGAAAGATGATGTTTGGAGGAAACAGAGAGAAGGAACGTCAGGAAGGAGGAAAAATTAATATACGTAAAGGAAGAGCGGAGATGGAGGAGGAAGACGACGAAAGAGGAGGGAGGAGGAAGAAGAATGAAAGCCATGGAGGGAGGAAGGTAAGGAGGAAAAATTAGTGCGGGAAGGATTTTTTTGGCTGACGAAAGGAAGGGAGAGAAATTATTGAACCTAGGCAAGGATTATAGGTGGAGAGAGAGAGAGAGAGAGAGAGAGAGAGATTGAGATTCCGAGCAAAAGGAAGAATGCAAAGAGAGAGGAGGGAGGGATGAATTCAAGGGAGAGGAAAGGGAGGAGGGAAAGAGAGATAAAAGGATGTCTAGAGTGAAAAGAGGAGGAGGAGGAGAGATAAAAGGGAGGAGACGATATGGAAACTGAGGAAGACGAGAGAATTTTAGGGAGGGGAGAAAACATACGTGAAGGGAAAAGGTGTGGAGATTGAGGAAGAATGGAGGAAGGAAGACTTGAAGGAGGAAGAGGAGGAAGAAGAAGATGAACAGCAGGAGGGAAGAGTCACCACAGTCTGGCCCACCCCATAATGTACAGTATAGACCCTTGTTGACAAGAGGAAAAAATCAAAAAAATTATGAGAAAATTATTGATGAGAATATGTACAGAAAGATTATTATCATGTGGATTATTATGACCTCTGCTGTGACGTGCCGGCCTAAATAATTTAATAATCACAGCACTGCCTTCACACACACCTATAAACTAACTAATGGATGAACTAACTGATTAACTATGTGTGATGACTGCTTACTAACTAATGACTCAATGAACTAATAAACTAACTAATGGATGAAGTAATTAACTAGCTGACTGACTAACAGGGGCACCATAACTCAATATAAGCTTAGGTCAGTGCTCTCAGACGTTTCCGCCCCTCTCATCAACTGTAAGTTCTTGGCACCGAAAAAGGATCACGTTACCACCAGGGCCAGTCAGTAAACTACCCCAGGTCAAGCCAGTAAAATTTCCACATATCCCCTGACTGGAATAAATGTGAATGACTAACACCTTTGATATCTAAAATGATTCTAGCACTGGGTAGCGAGGCCGAGCGATGAAAGGCACTAATATATACTAGACAGGAATGTAAGGAAGGCCAGTGTGGAAGGAGTTCCTTATCTCTTGTCTTCAACCCCGATGACCAACTACATGATTTCCTGCTCAAACTCAAGACCAAAGCTGAAGAGAAAGGAGCAGGGTGTCCCGCTGTAGCTGATATGGAGCAGAATAATGATAAAATTGATAATGGTAGTGCTTCTACTTCATCCGTGGTTGCATCCGTCACCGGAAAGCCTAAATTCAACTGTTCCTATTGTAAGCGAAACAGTCACGTCGCTGACTATTGTAAAAACGCCAGGGAGATCCGAAGGCAGAGTGCAAAGGGGGACACGCAGGAGTTTGGAAACGCTGCGCCGTCCATTCCTCAAGCCGTGCCGCGGGTAACAACACTGGCAAGTACTGTCGTTCACAGCACTAATAGTCATGGTACTGATGAGTGTTTCTCTGGGACAAAATTGAAGAAGCAGCGGGCAGGTGGGCATGGAAAGGGTTTGCGTTCTGGGGAAGCCGAATGCACTCCCAAAACTGACCCGGGGTAGGAACCCAGCCAGGCCTTCAAAGAAAATGAGACTGCAATTGGGCCTGACGATAGTACCTTAATAGAGTCTGTGGTGCAGTCAGCCTAACATTATGGCACTTAAGAGTAAAATTGGGTCTTTGAAAGCTTC